>NW_024704764.1:10521853-10558584 GCF_018977255.1 Callorhinchus milii
CGGAGATAGCAAAATCACCGTTCAATGTAGGACATATTTTGCGAGCTCGGACGCGCTGAGAAACACCAGACTCTTGGACTTTAGGTCCACATATCGAGCACCCACTTGACCTTCACCCTAAATGAAATTCTTTTATGTGTGAACCTGGATAGTTAATGTTAGCATGCTATCAGCGCTGAAACATTCCAGTACTCACTCCAAGTATATATACATACACTCGTTGGATAGACGCTATATAAACCGGGATGCTACCCAGTGTGAAGGGCGCAATATCAATGCAAGTTGTTGTTATCACCTTTGGTCTGACAGACTGTTTATTTCAAGTCAAAATTCACTCATTTTTACAAAAAAAGGTTGTTTTTAAAAGGTAGAACTCTTTGTGCCTATTTGCACGTGGATTATCTCTTATATTAAAAATCTGAATGTATATGTTATTATGGCAGAACTCCCTCCGTTGTCTTTGTTTCATGCTGAAAACAAGCGGAACATATTCCTTGAGCATATTCAAGACTGAGATAGATATATTTCTTATTGCAAAAGGATTAAGGGATATGGGATAAGGCAGGGTCAGGTTATTAGCTGGAGTTAGATTAGAAGATCAGCCATGATTGAATGGCGGGGCAGGCTCGAAGGGCCGAATGGCCTACTGCTCCTACCTGTGATGTTATGTTAAGCGGAGTGTCGACACACTGAGATAGTGATGAGGAGGAGGAGCTTGTGTCCCTGGACATTTTTTGCAATTTCTCTAAATTTCTAACAACTGCTGTCATTGGCCCGTGGTTCAGGTCCCATCATCTCCAGAACAGCTGGGAGAGCTACTACATGGAGATTCTGATGGTCACTGGGCTCCTTGCTTACATCATGAATTACATCATCGGCAAAAACAAAAACAACCGGCTGGCTGCAGCGTGGTTCAGTTCCCATAAGCAACTGCTTGAGAGTAACTTTGCACTTGTCGGTGAGTATTGAGAGGATCTGTAACAAGTTGTTGTGATTGTAATTGAAGAAAGAATTTGCATTTGCAAAATCTACAACAACAAACACCACAAGCAACTTCACAGACAATTATTGTCAAATATAGTGACTTTTTGTAGGCAAATCCAGCAGTTATTTAGCACCAAGAAAATCACACAAACAGCTATGAGACAAATGTGGAGTCCTGTAGCTCAGTGGTTAGAGCTCTTGCCTCACAAGCGAGAGACCTGGGTTTGATTCCTGGCAGGGTGAAACCTTGGGCAAGTTTCCTTACTCCACATGTCTGATAATAATCCCTCAAGAAAAAATGATAAAATTGGTCATTTCAATCCACGACTGTTTGTAGGACGCTGCTCTGCGCAATTGGCTGCCACGTTTTGCCCACAAATATATACGGTCAATTCACTTTACAGTATATTCTGTCAAACGCTTTGAGACGTCTTGAAGACGTGAAAAGCGCTATATCAAATGCAAGAATTATTATTATTATTAAATGAGCAGTTAATCTGGAAGATTGCTGGTCGGGATACTCTGAGAAACTTCCTTCTTTGTCTGAATACAACAACAACAAGATTACATTTGTATAGCACCTTTCATGTCGGGAGGATGTCCCAAGGCGCTGGAGAGATTACAGCATTTCAGAGACAAGATCATTAATGTACACCTGAATAAAAGGCAGATGGAAGGTCGGTTTTAATGTTTCATCCAAAGGATGCAGTGCATAACTGATAATACTGCGCTGGTTGTTGAGCTAGATTATGAGCCAGGTTTAGACGGTGGTGTGTTCATGAACTGATCCAGAGTTGTGAGTACTCGCAACTGAGTCAATTTGATACCTGATGCTGTTGAAATTGCATAGTAAAAGTGCAAAATGGAAACTAAATATAGTGGAAGCCGCTGTAAGCAATTTAAGCAATTCTAGTGTCACATCCAGCTTTGTGCAAGAAACGCAAAGCAAATAAGTGACAAAGGTAACCTGATGACCTGCAAGCCCACCTTTTTAGTGCAAAACAACTGGCCGTGGAAAACAAATGGACTAACTGACTGCTCTCTGTGGAAGGGGAACAGGTTCCAAGAGTGTAACTACATTTTTACATAATGTAACCACATTATAAGTGAATTTGTGCTGTAGTGCAGATCGTTTTAAGCAAAGTGCTGGTATTTTCACTTTTAATTATCATACCGAAACAATAATAATCATTGAATTTGATTCAGCAACTTCACCAGTTGCTCAGAGTGGGATTGCCCAGTAATTTTCCTGACACCAGAGTTCACTTCCAAAGCTTTGTGTTTCCCACCAGCACTGGTACCATTCCTGCCTTCACCTTCATATGATGTTGTTGAGACTTACATATTTTCATGTAGCTCTCACATAAACCCAGTCTTTTGTATATTTGGTTATTTGGCAAAATGCTCTTCTAGTCGCATCGGTTTTTTTTCTTGTAATGTCGCAATTTTGTTAATAACTGCGGCATTAAATATATGCCTATTTGCAGGAGATGACGGGATGAATAAAGAGCCCATCAGTACTGGGAGCTAAACCAGGAAAACGAACACATTTATAACCTGTGGTGCTCAGGGCGTCTGTGCTGTGAGGGATGTTGATTCAGCTGAAGGTATTGGGAAAGTGATATTCAAAGTCAATGCTCCATTTTCTCAGTTCAATTTTTTTGATGCTACAAGTTAACAGTGACATTGCTGGAGCTCCATTGATGTTCCAGTGAGTAAAGTCAAGTCATACAGATCAAAGTTCAGAATTTAATTTTAGTTTGTGATGAGTTAACTGATCTCAGCCGAGATAGAAGTTGAGATCATACAATGGTCATGTTACCTGTGCTACAAATGGCCAGCGATTCTGGGCTTGTCTCTTATCTGTTGACCCCAGGTAGAAAGTGCATATGTGTACAAGTTAGATGAAGGTGGAATTAGACTCATAATTTAGCAGCAAGTACAGAATCATCCCGGTAGCCTCTGAATCTTGCATTTCAAAAGTGCCAAGAACTGCACATAATATGGCTTATTCTATGAGTAATTCAAGGTTAATATGACTTATTTAATTGCAATAAATACTCAAAAGATGCAATGTAGTATTTAGTTGCTTTGACAGCAGGACTATTGCTGATAATTGAGAATACTTCAGTTTGATACTGCACGAACAGTGTTAACATTGTTAATCAGTACAAAATGGGGGAGAATAAAACTAATTTGTCTGTGACAACTTTCTCCAATGATTATTTAAATCACATCTCAGTCACCAGCTAAACCCAAAAAACAAATCCTTTTTTCTTTATTTTAGTTTTTGAAACGTCAAGATCTGTTGAATGTCCTCGCACGCATGATGAGGCCAGCCAGTGACCAGGTGGTACGTACGTGTATATATATGTCTATATATATATATATATATATTTGGGGGTTTATTGAGTATTGTTCTCTCCTGGAGAAGCTCACTTGTTCTGGGTAGTATTCCACAAGTGGTCATGCGTTTCCCAAATGATGTCCATAAGTTCCTAAATAGTGGGAAAGATCCAGACCCTTTGTTCCAGACAATCCCTAATTTAAAATCAGCCACCCAGCTATCACATGTTCTCACTCCTCTGCTATCACTATTTGTCTGACCCTAAGGATGAGGAGTGAGACAGCTAAACTAAAACTGAGGCAAATAAGATGTAGAATTGGACTGTAAGTAATTAGGCAGGAATAGGCTATACTGAGTGTAAACAGTATTGTATACTGAGAATAAGCAATTGTTGTGGTTTGTTACCTAAATAAACTATAGCCAACCAGGTCCCAGCGCTCCAGGACAGTACCCTGCATGAAGGGCACTATATAAATGCAAATTGTTGTTGACCATCAAAATGCAATAGCATACATACATTCAGGCTTCTGACGGGTACGATGTCTCCCAAGAAAACAAAACACTTTGGTTTAATTTTCAGCAAATCAAAGTCACAATGAATGAAGAAGACATGGATACCTATGTATTTGCCATTGGTTCACGGAAAGCCATGGGGAGGATGCAGAAGGAGATGCAGGATTTGGTACGTACCAATGGGGTTTCAAGGCGACAGCTCAAGTCTGGAATGCAAATGAAGTGTGTAGTGTGTGTGTGTGTCTGTGTGAGAGCAACAAGCATTTTGTAGAAAACAAATCAAATTGTCTTGCGCTAAAATGGCTTTCGTATCATTAGGTTGCCAATGTTGTTGCTTCCTGTTTTATGCATGTGCAGCTCACAGGAAGTGATATCAGCAATGCCCTCAAGATCCAGCAGACAGTCATTTTATTTAGTTCGGAACCAGCTGGCAATAAGGGAGCAATCTGCCCTGCTTCATGACCATGCAATGAAATTGGCTATTGTACCTCATTCTCGAATGTTTTGAATTCTGACCACCTCATTATTGGGTCAACTTTAGAGGCTTTTACAGTGAGCAAAGAAGGTTATTACGTAATATTCTGGTTCTACCTATTTTTGGAAGTCTGCAAATTGCTGGAATGTGTGTGATAATCTTCCTGAGTTACATAAAGGTATATTGTTAAACTTCCAGAGTGAATTCTGCAGCGATAAGCCAAAGTCAGGGTCTAAATTCGGAATTCCGGATTCACTTGCTATCCTGTCCGAAATGGGAGAAGTCACAGAGGGAATCCTGGATAACAGAGTAAGTAACCTGAATTAGAAAATGAGCTGAAGTATATGAAAGTTAGGTCTTATTTCTTTAGTAGACCACTAACTTGTAGGGAATTGTGATAAGGAAATTAGTTGATAATGTTTTGGAAAGAATTTGATTGTTGACAATGGTTTCAGATTCAAATAATCGTTTCCTTTATTACACAAATTATCAAGTTAATGGTTATACATGTTCGAATAAACAGTATCAACGTTTCTGGATAAAGTAGTAACCAACCATCAGGAGAAATGTGCAGTGACCTGTCCCTGGGAGAAAGGCAGCAGATTCAATGGATTCACTTCTCATTTGTTTCTGCCTGAACCAGTTCATTCTATACAAACGCTGAACTATCTGTATTTATACCTAACTGGTTACTGTGTGTGAAGCCCAGACCAATGAAATAGCGAATATATCATTTATGTCTAAAGCTCATTGGCCTAATGCTGTAGGCCATGTTCCCACCGCAAGATGTTTCCCGGTTAATAAACCATAGTTCAGTTATCAGAGGCTAGAATACATTCTTCGTGAACAATCATTCCTCACAAAGTTTTTATCTCACTCACAGACATCACATGTCTTCAGTGCTTTCCCACACAGTTAGCATTTTATCTCCTTACAAACGTTTTGGGTTTCTCAGTCATCTATAATGTTTGTTCAGTAAATACGATTGAGATTTACATACAAAACCAATGCAACATTTTTAATTGGATGATTAAGCAAATCAGAACTCTGCTGGTGCCTGAGCTCCTCTAGAACTACAACGCACTGGTAAGATGGCTTAGTTCAGGGAGATCCAACCACAGCGCCGGCCAGTCCAGGGAATGATTTGTGTCCCGCGAACCAGGTCCAACTATGGCTTTCTCCGGATTTCAGAGGGATATTTAGAATATTCCTTCACGGGAAGGAATAATGGGTTTCTACAAAGCTTTGGTGTGACTTGGAATTTCAGTTCTGGTGCCTCCATTGGTGATGGTCTTTCCACCATTAATTATTTTCTCAGAGAAACTGTGTTAATCCTTAGGATCTCTCTTCCCAACCCAGTTAAGGATTGTAGCTCACATCAAACTCATCATTTGTAAAACACACTTTCTCACGTTTCAAACGACTTTGTTTTCAATTTAGTGGGAGTAGATTTTAATGATGTAGATGAAAATGCTGAAGGTACTCCTTCTATACAGAGTTCAAGCATGTTTTTTTCTTTGTTTCCAGATGGTGCATTTCCTCTCGTCTCATGATGATAAAATTGAGTCCATTCACTTTTCGGATCAGTTCTCTGGGCCTAAAATAATGCAAGAGTAGGTATCCACTAGCTCACCATTACCAAACAGATTGATTTCAAAATCCTCACACTTGTCTTCAAATCCCTTCCTGCCCTGGCACCTCCCTAACTCTCCGACCTGCTTACTCCCCAACCCACTCCCTGCTGCCTCCGCTCAACTGACTCTGGCCTCCCCTCCTTGTCCATTGTGCCCTCTGTTCCACCATCAGTGGCGGTGCTGTCAACTACTACGCCCAAAAACTCCCCAATGGGAGGAAAGTTACTGTCCTGCTGTTGTTGTTGTCCTTTGCTTGTTTGCTCACATGTTTACTAAGAGGACAATTGGAAACTTCCAGGCTTTTGTAATGATGAGAGTCATTTGCCATGGTGACTCTTCACACTGTAGGAAGATATTGCACACAGCGTAGTTTTGGGAAATGGATGTGAAGCCCACTACATCTAGTCACTGTCTATGCTGCATCATATTCAAATCTCTGTCTTCTACAATGGGGTCCCAAACTGTACCTAATACTTAATGCTTTTGTCCTTTGTTTTCAGTGCCTCGGTTTATAAAACCCTGGGTCTATCTACCAAACTGCTTTCCCATAATTCTTTGTTCTTCTAATTCCTGTAGAATTTGTTTGTAAAATACATCTTTTTCTCAAAGTATATGATGTACATTAGTGTTCAAACATGAAAGGCATTGTCATATCTTCTCACATCCCTAGCCTGTCTATATTTAGCTTTGAATTTTTTTTTCGTATTTGCCAGGAGAATAGTTGGGCTAATTTAGGAGAAGGAAATTGGTCGTTATCCAAATATTTCTGCTGGAAAGTGTATGTGCTTGGCTCAGCTGCGATTTTCTCATCTTTCCTCTCCCCCTCTCCACAACTGAGTGGGATGGGAGAAAAATTGATGGAAATAAGATGGTGTGCCTACCTCTTCAATTCAATGATTATTGTTTGTTTTTGTTTAGAGAGGGCCAGCCCCTCAAGCTGCCTGATACTAAAAAGACACTACTGTTTACATTTAACGGTAAGTCCAGGTTTGTATTTATTTTCTCCCATCATGAGAAATCACTTGTTAATTTGATATATAATGGATAGAAATTTGACAGAATGACTAAATGACAAAAAATGACAAGGGCTAAATGGATGCTTTCAGCCTGGAGTGGTAAACAGTGGTCATTGATCAAACCTCACTCGCTTTGTATCTCTCCCTTTACTCAATCTGTGTGTCTCTCTCATATATATATATATTTATATATAATCTGAACTCTTTAAATTATATGGAGCACAATAAGTAGGCAAAACTATATAAAATGTTAATGGGATCATAGGTTTTATAAATTAGAACATAGAATTCAAAAACAAAGAAGCAATGTTCAACAACAATAACAAATTGCATTTATATTGCGGTTTCCACGTTGGGAGGACATCTCAAAGCGCTGGACAGTTAAGGATTTGCACTCAAGCTGGGGGTTGGAGGCAATGGGGTGGGGGAAGATGACTAAATGCATGGTTGTAAAGGAAGATCTTGAGACAACAACAACAACACAACTTGCACTTATATAGCACCTTCCATGCAGGGTAGTGTTTCAGAGCGCTTAACAGTTGCGGAGCCTGACTCTGATACGGGGGGAGGGCGAGGTTGCCGCAAGCCACGTCGAAGAGGAAAGTTTTCAGGCGGGACTTGAAAGAAGGGGGAGAGGAAGCAAGGCGGAGGGATTGAGGGAGAGTGATCCAGAGTTTTGATGCGTAGTGACTGAAAGCACAACCTCTAATGGTGGGGTGGAGAGTGCGAGGGATGAGCAGGAGTCAGTCGCGGAGATGCATGGGCCTTGAAGTAGGCAAAGGAGGGGACAAGGTGGAGAGCCTTGTCGACATTCAATTGGAGATGGTAGTTCCAGAGGTTGGGGGCAAAAAGGCTGGAGGTCCTACTGCTGATGGAGCAGGTTGGTTCTCACCGAGGAGGGAGCAGACAGATTGGTAATGTTTTAGTAAATCACAGAGGTAGGGAGGAGCAAGACCGTGGAATGCTTTAAAAGGACTCAATCCTTTGGGGGATGGGGAACCAGGGAAGCTGGGTGAGGATGGGGGCGATCGGCTCACAGAGCTGAGTGTGGGAGAGGACACAAGCTACAAAGTTCTGAATAATCTGCAGCTTGTGGAGTGAAGAGTTGGGAAGTCTGGAGAGCAGGGGAGTTATAGTCAAGCCTAGACATAAAGAGCATGAATGCTAGGAGCCTGAGGGGAGAAGTAGTGGTGGAGGCGGGCAACGTTGCTGAGGTGGGAGAAGGCAGAACTGGTCCAAGCACAGATGTGGGATTTAAAACCCAGTTGAGGGTTGAAAAAGACATCAGGGTTCTGTATTGGCTCAGTAAGGTGGAGAGAATATCCGTGATGCTGTCAGCATCTGAGGTGAGGGGACACTGATGGAAACTAAGCAGGAAGGTCTTGGTCTTGTCGACATTAAACTGGCAAAAATTGGCTCTCCAGGACTTGATGTCCGACAAGCAATCTGTCAGGACAGCAGCAGTTTGGAGTTGAGTGTGTAAACAGAGTACAGAGTAATTTGTAAATTTCCACATTGAATCAGTAAATAGAGGGCATTACGTTTGGGGTCATGCTCAAAACAATAAAGGAAAATATTAGTATCGTTTGTGCACAGTTAGTACGAGATTTTTTCCATTAATGTTTCTTCAGCTAAACTCTTAAAGGTCTCTTTATGTAGTTCCTGGTCTGGGCAACACTTCTCCAAAGGACATGGAATCCTTGCTGCCACTGATGAACATGGTTGTTTACAGCATTGACAAGGCAAAGAAGTACCGGTTGAACCGTGAGGTAAGAACACATAGAGTAAGAGAAAAACTTCCTGGTGTTTGTCCTCTTGCTCTACTATCTTGGTGCATCGTAAAGTATTATTCTGGGCCAAATGACTTCCTGTGAAATTTCTGATTCATAGCATTAATTTTTCCACTTTTCCCAGGGTAAGATGAAGGCTGATAAGAATCGCGCTCGTGTGGAGGAAAATTTCCTGAAGATGACTCATGCCCAACGGCAGGAAGCCGCACAAACACGGAGAGAGGAGAAAAAGCGTGCAGAGAAAGAAAGGATCATGAATGAGGAGGATCCAGATAAACAACGCAGGCTCGAGGTACAGAATAAAAATCTGCCAGAGCAGCAGTTACCAGAGTTGCAAAAGAAAAATTTCAGGAAAGTACCAGGAAG
The DNA here is from genome assembly GCF_018977255.1 of Callorhinchus milii. Classification (NCBI taxonomy): domain Eukaryota; kingdom Metazoa; phylum Chordata; class Chondrichthyes; order Chimaeriformes; family Callorhinchidae; genus Callorhinchus; species Callorhinchus milii. The sequence goes on from NW_024704764.1 coordinate 10,530,979, forward strand.
TTTTCCTTTATGCAGAGGTTAATTTACAACTCTTAAACAAGTTGCTAGGGAAGGTAGTAAATACACTGCTATGCACAAATCGGCTGTTGAAGTGCCCACAAAACACAGTTGTTACACTTTCCTTCCAATGTGAAAATTAACTACTGCAGTCTTCTTTGTCAGCATGATGATACATGCAGAAACCTATTTCTACGCTAAAAGAGAAACCAAACCACTGCTTGATGTGGCTGAGACTTTGTTAAAAGCTAATAAATTTGCAGAATATTGATCTTACACACTGCTCTAATATTTAATATAAGATTTCTGAACTGCTGTGGATTTCGGTTTCTTTCTCATCTGGTCTAATTATCACCTCTCCCTTCCAGGAAGCTGTTCTACGCCGTGAACAAAAGAAGCTGGAGAAGCGACAGATGAAGATGAAACAGATCAAAGTGAAAGCGATGTAGAGTACCAAATAAGGGATGATGTTACCCTTGCATCAATCACCTCATTGTTCAATTGTTCAATTTTAATGAGAAACTCAGGGCACTAAGTAATTGATTAGCAATTTATGCAAAAAATTGTTACACTTCACAAGCTCTAATAACAGTCTTTGGTATTTTGGATTTTGATCCCTCGCCCAATGCAACTTTTAGTCATTAGCCTCCTAGCCTCTGTGAGGTAAGTCTTAATTCTGCATGGAATGCAAGACCTATTTTGTGGTGATCCACATTAGGCCAGATTGAAACTAAAATATAGTTCCATTGTCTTAAGATCATCCCCATACTGTAAGTTTACTTAAACTGGCTGGAAATTGAAACTTTTTCAAATGAAATTATGTTTGTACAGAGATTTGGGCAGATGCCAAACAGCTGAGTGTTGGAATAGAGCAATGACCTAATGCCACTGTATAGAGTGGGTGCCATAAGGGAAACCCCCGTTTGTTTCATTCTCTACCTTTTAGATGAATATGAATGAATGGAAATGTGTATTGGAGCCGTGCACTTTCACTTATTTTTACTTTATATAATGATTAAATTGCTAATCCAATACTCTTCCTGATTGGCTGAAATCGTTTGTGCAGCAAGTGTCCACACAGCACTGGAACGAGCACCTGCTACACAACCAGCACCACCTGCGGTTCTGCGGACGTATTACAGCCACTGACATCCACACAGTGGCAACTGCAGTCCTGCGGGCACATGCGCTGACGTCCCCACGTATAACAACAACAAACTGACATTTATAGAGCGCCTTTCACGTTGGGAGGATGTCCCAAAGAGCTGAACAGTCAGATGTCGGGGCCAGAGTTTGGGGGAAGGGTGGTGTAGGGGTGAGGGAAGGCAGAGAGGTGGGAGGGAGATCAAATGTACGATCGAAGAGAAGGGTCTTGAGACCGGCCTTGAAGGAGGCAAGAGAGGAAGCAAGGCGAAGGGACCGTGGGATGCAGTTCCAGAGTGTGGGGGCAGAGGTTGAAAGCCCGGCCATTGATGGTAAGGCGGGTCGGGCGGGAGACATGGAGCAGGCCGGAGCCCGCTGGACGGAGGGAGCGGGCAGGTTGGTAGGGAGCTAGCAGGTCAGAGAGGTAGGAGGGGGCAAAGCCATGGATGGCATTGAAAGTGAGGACGAGGATCTTGAACTTGATCCTCTAGGGGATGGGGAGCCAGTGGGGTCGGGCGAGGGATGGGGTCACGGAGCCCGGTGCGTGGGAGCACACGAACTGCAGAGTTTGGGATGATCTGTAGCTTGTGAGGAATGCGTGGGTGAGGGTTTGGGCAGCCTGAGGGGTGAGGCAGTGGCGGAGTCTGGCAATGTTGCGGAGGTGGTGGTAGGCAGTACCAGTCATGGTGCAGATGTGGGGGAGAAATGACAGCTCAACAGGACACCAAGGTTCCTGACTGGCTCAGTGAGGTTGAGTGTGCAGCCGTGGAGGCTGATGCTGCCAGCGCCTGAAGCGCGGAGGCGCTGGCGCGAGCCAGTCAGCAGAGCCTCGGTCTTGCTGACCTTGAGTTGGAGAAAGTTGGCCCTCATCCAGGACTTGATGTCGGACAGGCAGTCGGTCAGGACGCCAGTAATCTTGGAGTTCAGGGTGGAGGCAGAGAGGTAGAGTTGGGTGTCATCCGCACACAGGTGGAAATTTAGGGTTAGGGTTAAGGGTTAGTGGTTAGGGGTTAAGGTTAGGTTGTAGGGTGCTGGGTTAGCGTTAGGTTTCTTACATTTCAGGGGTGATTCGGGGTTGCAGGGGCTGACTCGGGCTTGCTGGGGCTGGCTCGGGCTTGCTGGGGCGGGCTTGCTGGGGCGGGCTCGCCGGGCCTGGCTCGGGCTCGCCGGGCCTGGCTCGGGCTCGCCGGGCCTGGCTCGGGCTCGCCGGGCCTGGCTCGGGCTCGCCGGGCCTGGCTCGGGCTCGCCGGGCCTGGCTCGGCCGGGCCTGGCTCGGGCTCGCCGGGCCTGGCTCGGGCTCGCCGGGCCTGGCTCCGGCTCGCCGGGGCTGGCTCCAGGGGCTCCAAGAGGTCCAAGAGCTCCAGGGGCTGTTTGCTGTTTTGTTGCCAACTTACTATCAATTCTGCTATTTCCCCCCTGACTCCACATGCTCTGACCTTATTCATAAGTCTATCATGTGGTACCTTATCAAACACCTTTTGGAAATCTAAATATATTACATGTACCACATTTCCCTTGCCTACTCTTTCTGTTACCCCTTGAAAGATGGTTAGTCAGTGAGGTTAGTCAAGCATGACCTTCCTGTTTGAAACCCGTGCTGACTATTCTTTATTATGTTTTCCGTTTCTAGATGTTTTTCTATTATCTCCTTCAGTAAGGATTCCATTATCTTTCCTACCCCCAATGTTAAGCTGACAGGTCTGTAATAAATGACCAATTTATTATTGTTTTGGGTTTTGAAGGGATTATTATTAGGCTCTGTGTGGAGTAAGGAAACTTGCCCAAGGTTTCACCCTCTGCCTGGAATTGAACACAGGTCTCTCACTTGCAAAGTGAATGCTCTAACCACTGAACTACAGGACTTTCTCCTCTCTATCACACTTTCTCTCTATTGCAATCTTTCTCCTCTCTCACACCTATAAGTGTTTGTGATCTGATTTGATGGTGTCTCTGAAGCATTCAATAGGAAATTCTAGGAAAGTGTGAATGCTCTAAAGTAATGAATGTAAACCCTGTGAATTCTCTGAACCAGCCAATGTGATGATGGGCATGTGATGATACTGACTGTTTGCAGCTGTGAAGGGAGGATGTTCCCTTCAACTGGACCTTGTGAGGAATGAGATTCGCTCATTGGCCACATGTCAAACCTGAACCTTTGTGTATTTAACGCAGAGGCTGAGCTCAGTCAAACCATTGGTGGAAGGAGTCACCTCATCAGCTTAGAGAGAGCAGATGAGTTGCTGGAGGCTTGTGGTTCAGAGCAGTGAAATGGTCATTTTGCATGTGGTGGAGCTTGGCTCAGGCTGGTCTCTCTATGGACTATATCAGGTAAGTCTGTATTTGTGAGAACCTTCTGGTGGACAGTAATGTTTGTGAAGGGAAGTTGTCCAAACCTTGGGTGTTGTCAGTCTTGTGAGCTTCAGAGACATTATCACTGTCCACCTGCTCTCCATGTCAATTGTGAGCAACTCTTGGCCAGTTTGGCTTCTCCTTTTATTGTGTAATTTGTCTCAAAAACAATTGCTGTTTTGTTACTATCTGGAGATCTGTAGACAACTACCACCAGAGTCTTCCCTCCTTTGCTGTTCCTTAATTCTACCCATAGTGTTTCTGTGGCCTGATCACCTTTACTAAAGTCCTTTCTATCTACTGTTATACTTGAATGTTATCCATATTGCTCCCCTCCTTTCCCAATTTCCCTATCCTTTCTAAGATTTTACAGCCTGGAATTTTAGCTCCCAGTAATGCCCAACTTGTAGCCAGGTCTCTGTAATGGCTACTACATCAGACGCTTTAAGCTAAATTTGTGTTCCTAACTTGTTTTATTTTTATACTATGTATAGTATGTATATGTCACAGGCACTTATTAGGGTAACTGTCCTCACTTGCCCATATGCCCAATAGTGTTTTTCTTGCCTTTTTGTGTTTATTTTCTTAAACTGTTTCTCTTTCTGGAGCAACTCAGTTAATTATCACTTTTGGTTTTCTAACCTTTGCTCTTCTCTCAGTATTTAGTTCTGTTGTTTCCGCTTCAGTCAGAGGTTGTCCTGGAGCCAGTGCAGGTTTGTGTTACTTTTGAACGCTGGTCTAATGCTTGTTCACACCAGATGATCACTGGGTATGCATACATCAATGAACTTTGGAGACCTTGTTGCCATCCATCTCGGATTAATGTGAACATCTCTTGACCTGTCCGACTTTTCTTTGTATTGTGTAACTCGTCTCAGAGATGGTGATGACAGAATCACTATTATTTTGCAGTGTTAGTCTTTAAACCATCATCTAGATTTTGGTCAAAGACGTCCAACTAGGAATTGTTTGGAGATGAGATGCAGCTGAAAATTGTGGGAGATGTAAGTGACTAATGGGCTGAGCTCAGTTGTTCGGTGGAGTGCTGTAGCTCAGTGGTTAGAGCACTCGCCTTGCAAGCGAGACACCTGGGTTCAATTTCAGGGAGGGCGAAACCTTGGGCAAGTTTCCTTACTCCACACACCTAATAATAATCCCTCCAAAAAACAAAACAATAATAAATTGATCATTTTCAATCCACGACTGTTTGTGGGACGCTGCTATGCGCAATTGGCTGCTGTGCTTTGCCCACAAATATATGGTCAATTCACTTTACGGTCTATTCTGTGAAGCGCTTTGAGATGTCAAAGACGTGAAAAGCGCTATATCAAATGCAAGGACTATTATTATTGTCACCCGAAGCCAAGTCTGTACTAATGGGAACCAAATGCTGACGACTGAAGCTCACGCCCTCTTTCTCTCTCTAGCACCTTGGGATTCCTGGAGGATAAGTTAGGGTAAGTCTGTACTAGTGGGAACACTATGCTGATGGCAAAGGTTGTATATCCTTCTTTCTTGCACCTTTCCACACTCCAGAGGTTTAGCAACACTATGTGGATTTCATGCAGGATGTCTGACATCCAAACACATATGAGCATTAACTCTGGCTCACACTGGAGGTTGAGATTAGAAGTCGTTAGTAACGGAGACTGGGGTTTGAGAGGGACAGGATGGAGGAGATGTTGCTGGATTAATGTGTGGAGCTCACAGTTTGGGTTGAGGGTTCAGTTCATTGACCCAGATTGTAGGAATAACAGAGATTGAGGTTAGACAAATCAGATTTGATGGTATCTGTTATAATCTTCTGAAGACAGTAAATTTGCTTGATCTTGGGTAACAGAGTAGCTGAAGGTTGGTTTTGTTTGCCCAGAGCCAGTATCTGTCCAAGTTGGTTCAGTTTACTGGTTGAGAGTCAGTTTATGCCAGGGATGGTTTGGAGCACTTGTCGATCATTAGTTTGTGTCCGAGTTGGTTCAGTGCAGGTTGTGAGGTAGTAAAGGACTAATCAAAATAGGGTGAATGTTTGAGATCGTAGAGAGGGGTCCCAGATGCTCAGGATTAATTGGGTAAAAATGTGTCTTGGGCACATTTGAGGTATAAAAGGGAGGAGGTGGAGATGAACCAGAGTTGTTGAGGTTTGGAGTTTTCACTGACACTTGACTCTAACATTACTAATTATGCAAACTCTGAATTTCAGGAACTTGTAAGAGGTTTGGGATAATGTTACTCTATTGGTTACTGCCTCACAACCTGCAAAATTGTGAAGAGAAGGATCGCTCTTTCAGAGTGCACTTAAACATTGTGTAATTCTCACCCAGAGATAAGATACCGTGACAAGGTGTGGAGTCAGTGTCTGTTGAGGTTGGTTCAGGGCAGTTGTGGAGAGTTAGTCCATGTCAGAGAATCGTATTATTAATGCATTTTATCCTGAGATTGGTTCAGTGTTGAGTTGTTTTGTGTCTGGGCAGGTTCAGTGCAGATCATGAATTGGTTAGTGTCGGGACTGGTTCAATGTAGGTAAAGGGCCTATTAGTTTATAGCTGAGTCTAACTTAGACGTGTTGCACTACATTGGACTATATGGAAAGTGAAAATTCCCGGAAAGCTTAGGGTGACAACTGAAGCTCATGCCCTGTTTCTCTTTCTCTAGCTTCTTGAGACTCGTGGAGGATAAGTAAGGCAAGTCTGTGCTAGTGGGAACCCTGTGATGATGGCAAAGATTGTATCTCTTTCTCTCTTGCACTCTTCCACACTCCAGAGGTTTGGTAACATTATGTGGACTTCATGCAGGATGTCTGACATCCAAACACATATGAGCCAAACTCTGGTTCACACTGGAGGTTGAGATTAGAAGTTGTTAGTAACAAAGACTGGGGTTTGAGAGGGACAAGATGGGGAGATGTTGCTGAGTTAACATGGTGAGGTGATAGTTTGGGTTGAGGGTAGAATTAATTGGTACAGATTGTATGAATCGCAGAGGTTGAAGTCCAACACTGTAGTTGGATGGTGTAAGGTTTGATTTGATAACTTCTATTACAAGAGTTTGATCTGAGATCAGAGAATTTGTGTGTTGTTGGGTAATATAGTCTTTGTGTGAAGTTTGGTTTATTGAGCCAGTGTCTGTCAAGGTTGGTTGGGTTTAGTGGCTGAGAGTTGGTTTGTGTCGGGGCTGGTTGTGGAGCATCAGTTTGTGTGCAAGTTGGTTCAGGACAGGTGTTGATTCAGTGACTGTGTCGAAGCCGGTCAAGTACAGTTGTTGAGGTTTAGAGTCTTTCAGGCCTGGCTCAGTGCAGTTGCCTCGGGTCAGTCGCTGCCAGGGCTGGGTCGGAGCAGTTTGCACGGCTGGTTTGCTAGTGACCGGCAATGTGTAGCTGCCGAGAGTCACTCACTGCCGGGCCAGGGTCAGTGTGGCTGCCACGAGTCAGGTTCTGTTCAGACTGGTTTAGTGTTGTTGTTGAGTCAGTTTATGCTATGATTGGTTGAGAGTTGTTTGTCAGGGTGAGTTCAGTCCAGTTGTTGAGAGTTGGTTTTAGTTGAGAGGGTGATTGAGAGTTAGCTTGTCAGGGCAGGTTCAGTGTCGTTTGAGTCAGTTGGTGTCAGCGTTGGTTACTAGAGTCCTGTAGCTCAGTGGTTAGAGCACCTGCTTTGCAAGTGAGAGACCTGAGTTCAATTCCAGGCAGAGGGTGAAACCTTGGGCAAGTTTCCTTACTCCACACAGAGCCTAATAATAATCCCTCCAAAAAACAAATGGGTCATTTTCAATCCAAGACTGTTTGTGGGACGTTGCTGTGCACAATTAGCTGCCGCGTTTGCCCACAAATATACAGTCAATTCACTTTGCAGTGTGTTCTGTGAAGCGCTTTGGGACGTCCTCCCGACGTGAAAAGCGCTATATCAAATGCAAGGATTATTATTCTCACACTCTCTCTCTATTGCAATCTTTCTCCTCCCTATCACAATCTTTCGTCTCTTTCACGCTTTCCCTCTATATTCCAAACTTTCTCTTCTCTATCACACTTTCTCTCTATTTTAATCTCTCACCTCTCTATCACTCTTTCGATCAGAATCTTTCTCCTTCTCTCTATTGCACCTTCTCTTTATCACACTTTCTCTCTATTGCAATCTTTCTCCTCTCTAACACACTTTCTCTCTCTATCACTCTCCTTCTCTCGCCCAATTTTCCTCCTCTCTCACATTTCTTCTTTATTGCAATTTTTCTGCTTCTCTATTACACTTTCTCTCTATCACAGTTTCTCTCTCTATTACAATCTTTGCCCTCTCTATCACACTTTCTATCAGAATCTTTCTCCTCTCTATTACAACCTTTTTTGTCTGTCACACTTTCTCTCTATCAGAATCTTCCTCCTCTATCATACTTTTTCTCTGTTGCAATCTTTCTTTCTCTCTATCGTAATCTTTCTCCTCTCTATCTCTTGTGCAATCTTTCTCCTTTTCTCTATCCAAATCTTTCTCCTCTCTATCACACTTTCACTCTCTATTGCAATCTTTCTCCTTCTCTCCATCATACTTTGTCTCTCTATTACAACCTTTTCCGTCTCTATCGCTCTTTCTGTCTATCACAATATTTCTCCTTCTCGCAATCGCAATATTTCTCCTTCTTTCGAACACACTCTCTCCGTCACGCTTTCTCTTTCTATTACAACCTTTTCCTTTCTATCAGAATCTTTCTCCTCTCTATTACACTTTGTCTCTATTGCAATCTTTCTGCTCTCTGTCATACTTTGTCTCACTCTATTCCAATCTTTCTAACACACTTTCTCTCTATCAGAATCGTTCTCTCTATCACATTTTCTCTCTCTATCACAATCTTTACTCTTTCTATCAGAATCTTTCTCCTCTCTATTACAACCTTTTCCGTATCTGTCACTTTCTCTATCAGAATCTTTCTCCTCTCTATCACACTTTCACTGTCTAATGCAATCTTTCTCCTTCTCTCCATCATACTTTGTCTCTCTCTATTACAAACATTGCCCTCTCTCTCACTGCTATCAGAATCTTTCACCTTCTCTATCGCACTTTCTGTGTATTGCAATGTTTCTCCTTTCTAACACTTTCTCTCCGTCACGCTTTCTCTCTCTATTACAACCTTTTCCTTTCTATCAGAATCTTTCTCCTTCTCTCTATTACACTTTGTCTCTATTGCAATCTTTCTCCTCTCTGTTACACTTTCTCTCTATTGCAATATTTCTCCTTTCTATCATACTTTGTCTCTCTCTATTCCAATCTTTCTAACACACTTTCTCTCTATATATCAGAATCATTCTCTTTTTCTCTATTACAATCTTTACAATCTATCAGAATTTTTCTCCTCTATCACACCTTCTCTCTTGTGCAATCTTTCTCCTATTCTCAATCACAATCTTTCTCCCTCTAATGCAACCTTCTCTCCATCACACTTTGTCTCTCTCTATTACAAACGTTGCCCTCTCTCTCATTCCTATCAGAATCGTTCGCCTTCTCTCTATTACAACCGCCTCTGACACACTTTCTGTGTATCACAATATTTCTCCTTCTCGCCATCGCAATGTTTCTCCTTCTTTCTAACACACTTTCTCTCTGTCACACTTGCTCTCTCTATTGCAATCTTTTTCCTCTTAATCACACTTCCTCTCTATCGCAATCTTTCTCCTCTCTGTCACACTTTTTCTGTATTGCAATCTTTCTCCTTCTCTATCACAAGTCCTCTCTCTCTATTCCAATCTTTCTAACACTTTCTCTCTATTGCATTCTTTCTCTTCTCTATCACACTTTCTCTCTATTTTAATCTCTCCTCTCTATCACTCTTTCTCCTCTCTATTAAACCTTTTCCGTCTCTGTCACAAACTTTTTCCTCTTTCACTCTTTCTATCAGAATGTCTCTCCGTCTCTCTTTTTCCACTTTCTCTCTATTGCAATCTTTCTGCTCCCTATCATACTTTGTCTCTCTATTCTAATCCTTCTAACACACTTTCTCTCTATCGCTCTCCTTCTCTCGCCCAATTTTCCTCCTCTCTCTCACATTTCTTCTTTATCACAATTTTTCTGCTTCTCTATTATACTTTCTCTCTCTCCATCACAATTTTTCTGCATCTTTCTAACACACTTTATCAGAATCGATCTCTTTCTCTCTATTACAATCTTTGCCCTCTCTATCACTCTTTCTATCAGAATCTTTCTCCTCTGTTACAACCTTTTCCGTCTCTGTCACACTTTCTATCACACTTTTTCTGTTACAATCTTTCTTTCTCTCTATCGCAATCTTTTCCCTCTATCACACTTTCTCTCTATCAGAATCTTTCTCGTCTCTATTGCGATCACTCTCCTCTATCAGAATCTTTGTCCTCTCTATTACAACCTTTTCCTTCTCTATCACACTTTTTCTCTATTGCAATCTTTCTCCTTCTCTCTTTCACACTTTCTCTCTGTGTTCCAATCTTTCTCCTTTCTTACACTTTCTCTCCCTTTCACTTTCTCACTCAATCGTACTTTGCCTCTGTATATTACAATCTTTCTCCTCTTTATCACACTCTCTCTCTATTACAATCTTTCTCCTCTCTATTACACTTTTTCTCTATTGCAGTCTTCCTCCTCTATCACACTTTGTCTCTCTCTATTCCAATCCTTTAACACACACTCTCTCTCTATCGCTCTCCTTCTGTCACCCAATTTTCTTCCTCTCACATTTCTTCTTTATCGCAATTTTTCTGCTTCTCTCTATACTTTCTCTCTCTCTATCACAATATTTCTCCTTTCTAACACAATTTCTCTCTATCGGAATATTTCTTTTTCTCTATCACACTTTCTCTCTATTGCAATCTTTCTCCTTCTCTATCCCACTTTCGTTTTCACACTTTCTGTCTATTGCAATCTTTCTCCTTCTGTCTATCATACTTTCTCTCACTCTATTCCAATCTTTCTAACACTCTCTCTCTGTCGCATTCTTTCTCCTCTGTGTTGCAATCTTTCTTCTCTTTCGCACTTTCCCTCCCTATTCCAAACTTTCTCTTCTTTATTGCGCGTTCTCTCCATTTTAGTCTCTCACCTCTATCCTTCTATCAGAATCTTTCTCCTGTCTATTACAACCTTTGCCCTCTCTATCACTTTCTCTGTTACAAACTTTTCCCTCTCCATTACTCTTTCTATCAGAATCTTTCTCCTTCTCTATCATACTTTGTCTCTCTCTATTCCAATCCTTCTAGCACTCTCTCTATCGCTCTCCTTCTGTCGCCCAATTTTCCTCTCACATTTCTTCTTTATCGCAATTTTTCTGCTTCTCTATTATACTTTTTCTCCTTCTTTCTAACACTTTCTCTCTCTATCAGAATCGAGGGACGTCCTCCTGACGTGAAAGGCGCTCTATAAATGGAATCTTGTTGTTGTTGTTGTTGTTGTTCTTTCTCTCAATCACACTTTATCTCTCTATTACAAACTTTGCCCTCTCTCTCACTTTCTGTCAGAATCTCTCTCCTCTCTATCACACATTTTCTCCGTTACAATCTTTCTTTCTCTCTATCACACTTTCTCTGTATCGCAGTCTCTTTTCTATCACACTTTCACTCTAATGCAATGTTTCTGCTTCTCTCCATCATACTTTGTCTCTCTGTTACAAACGTTGCCCTCTCTCTCACTCCTATCAGAATATTTCGTCTTCACTCTGTTACAACCTTTTCCGTCTCTGTCGCACTTTCTGTGCATCACAATATTTCACCTTCTCGCTATTGCAATGTTTCTCCTTCTTTCTAACACACTTTCTCTCACAATTTTTCTCCTCTCTTTCGCACTTTCTCTCTCTATTCCAATCTTTCTCCTTCTTTCTAACACACTTCCTCTCCCTCTCACACTTTCTCACTATCGTACTTTGCCTCTGTATATTACAATCTTTCTCCTCTCTATCACACCCTCTCTCTCTATTCCAATCTTTCTAACACTTTCTCTCTATCGTATTCTTTCTCCTCTGTTGCAATCTTTCTCCTCTCTATCACTTTCCCTCTCTATTCCAAACTTTCTCTTCCCTATCACACTTTCTCTCTATTTTAATCTCTCCTCTCTATCACTCTTTCTATCAGAATCTTTCTCCTGTCACACTTTCTCTCTATCAAAATCTTTACCCTCTCTATCACACTTTTTTTCTGTTACAATCTTTCTTTCTATCACACTTTCTCTCTATCGCAATATTTCTCTTTCTTCTCTCTATCACACTTTTTATGTGTTGCAATCTTTCTCCTCTCTGTCACATTCTCTATCATACTTTCTCTCTCTCTATTCTAACACACTTTCTCTCTCTATCATTGTCCTTCTCTCGCCCAATTTTCTCCTCTCACATTTCTTCTTTATCACAATTTTTCTGCTTCTCTATTGTACTTTCTATCACAATCTTTCTCATTCTTTCTAACACACTTTCTCTCTTTCAGAATCGTTCTTTCTCTCTATCACACTTTCTCTCTCTATTACAATCTTTGCCCTCTCTATCACTCTTTCTGTCAGAATTTTCCTCCTCTATCACAAACTTTTCCGTCTCTGTCACACATTCTATCACAATCTTTCTCCTGTCTATCACCCTTTTTCTCTGTTACAATCTTTCTTTCTCTATCACACTCACTCTCTAATGCAATCTTTCTCCTTCTCTCCATATACTTTGTCTCTCTATAACAACAACAAAATTCCATTTATAGAGCGCCTTTCATGTCGGGAGGACGTCCGAAGGTGCTGCACAGTTGGGTCAGGACCCGAGCAAGGGGGAAATAGTCAGGGTGAGGGGAAGAAGCAAACGTTGTCCTCTCTCTCTCTCCTCTCAGAATCTTTCGCCTTCTCTCTATTGCAACCTTTTCCGTCTGTCGCACTTTCTGTCTATCACAATATTTCTCATTCTCACCATCACACTATCTCGCCATCGCAACGTTCTCCTTCTTTCTAACACACTTTCTCTCTCTTACAAGCTTTTCCCTCTCTATCAGAATCTTTCTCCTTACCACACTCTCTCAATTACAATCTTTCTCTATCAGAACCTTTGTTCTCTCTATTACAACCTCTCTATCACACTTTCTCTCTATCGCAATCTTTCTCTTTCACACTTTCTTTCTCTGCATTCCAGTCTTTCTCCTTCTTTCTAACAACTTTCTCTCCCTCTCACTTTCTCACTCTATCGTACTTTACCTCTGTATATTACAATCTTTCTCCTCTCTATTGCAATCTTTCTCCTGCCTATCACACTTTCTCTCTCTATTCCAATCTTTCTAACACACTTTCTCTCTTGTATTCTTTCTCCTCTCTATCACAATCTTTCTTCTCTTTCACACTTTCCCTCTCTATTCCAAACTTTCTCTTCTCTATCACATGTTCTCTCTATTGCAATCTTTCTCCTCTCTATCATACTTTGTCTCTATTCCAATCCTTCTAACACACTTTCTCTCTCTATCGCTCTCCTCTCACCCAATTTTCCTCCTCTCACATTTCTTCTTTATCGCTATTTTTCTGCTTCACTCTATTAAACTTTCTCTCTTCACAATCTTTCTCCTTTCTAATACTTTCTGTCTATCAGAATTGATCTCTTTCTGTCACACTTTCTCTCTATTACAATCTTTGCCCTCAATCACTCTTTCTATCAGAATCTTTCTCCTCTATTACAACCTTCTCCATCTCTGTCACACTTTCTCTCTATCACACTTGCTCTCTCTATTACAAGCTTTTCCCTCTATCACATTATCCCTTTATCAGAATCTTTCTCCTTACCACTCTCTCTATTGCAAACTTTCTCTTCTCTATCACAATCTTTCTCCTCTTTGTTGCGATCACTCTCCACTATCAGAATCTTTGTCCTCTCTATTACAACCGTTTCCCTCTATCATACTTTCTCTCTCGCAACCTTTCTCCTTCTTTCTAACACACTTTCTCCCCTTCTCACGTTCTCACTATCATACTTTACCTCTGTATATTACAATCTTTTTCCTTCTCTATCAGACTTTCTCTCTATTGCAATCTTTCTTCTCTTTATCACACGTCCTCTCTCTCTATTCCAATCTTTCTAACACTTTCTCTCTATCACAATCTTTCTTCTCTTTCACACTTTCCTCTCTATTCCAAACTTTCTCTCTATTTTAATCTCTCTCCTCTGTATCACTCTTTCTATCACAATCTTCCTCCTCTGTTGCGATCACTCTCCACTCTATCAGAATCTTTGTCCTCTCTATTACAACCGTTTCCCTCTCTATCACACTTTCTCTCAATCGTAATCTTTCTCCTTCTCTCTTTCACTTTCTCTCTCTCTCTGCATTCCAATCTTTCTGTGTATCACAATATTTCTCCTTTCTAACACACTTTCTCTGTCACACTTGCTCTCTCTCGTGCAATCTTTTTCCTCTTTATCACACTTCCTCTCTATTGCAACCTTTCTCCTTCTGTCACACTTTTTCTGTATTGCAATCTTTCTCCTCTATCACACGTCCTCTCTCTCTATTCCAATCTTTCTAACACACTTTCTCTCTATGGCATTCTTCTCTATCACACTTTCTCTCTATTTTAATCTCTCTCCTCTCTATCGCTCTTTCTCGTCTCTGTTACAACCTTTTCCATCTGTCACACTTTCTCTGTTACAAACTTTTCCCTCTTTCACTCTTTCTATCAGAATGTTTCTCCATCTCTCTATTACGCTTTCTTTCTATTGCAATCTTTCTGTTCTCTACCATACTTTGTGTCTCTATTCCAATCCTTCTAACACACTTTCTCTCTCTCTATCGCTCTCCTTCTCTCGCCCAATTTTCCTCCTCTCTCACATTCCTTCTTCATCGCAATTTTTCTGCTTCTCTATTATACTTTCCCTCTCACCATCACAATCTTTCTAACACACTTTCTCTCTATCAGAATCGTTCTATTTCTCTCTATATTACAATCTTTGCCCTCTCTATCACTCTTTCTGTCAGAATCTTTCTCCTCTCTATTACAACCTTTTCCATCTCTGTCACACTTTCTCTCTATCAGAATCTTTCTCCTCTCTATCACACTTCTTCTGTTACTATCTTTCTTTCTATCACAATCTTTCTCCTCTCTATCACACTTCTTCTGTTACTATCTTTCTTTCTCTCTATCACAATCTTTCTCCCCTCTATCACATTTTTATTCTCTAATGCAATCCTCTCCATAATAATAATAATAATACTTTGTCTCTTGTCTCTTGTCTCTCCCTATTACAAACGTTGTCCTCTGTCACTCCGATCAGAATTGTTCGCCTTCTCTCTATTACAACCTTTTCCGCCTCTGTCGCACTTTCTGTGTATCACAATATTTCATTCTCGCCATTGCAATAATTCTCCTTCTTTCTGAAATACTTTCTCTCTCACACTCGCTCTCTCTATTGCAATCTTTCTTCTCTCTTTCACAGTTCCTCTCTGTTGCAATCACTCTCCTCTCTATCAGAATCTTTGTTCTCTCTATTACAGCCTTTTCCCTGTCTATCACACTTTCTCTCTATCACAATTTTTCTTCTTTCTAACACTTTCTCCCCCTCTCACACTTTCTCACTATGGTACTTTGCCTCTGTATATTACAATCTTTCTCCTTAATCACTTTCTCTCTTGTGCAATCTTTCTCACTATTGCAATCTTTCTCCTATCAGACTTTCTCTCTATTGCAATCGTTCTCCTCTCTATCACACGTCTCTCTCTATTCCAATCTTTCTAACACACTTTCTCTCTATTCCAAACTTTCTCTTCTCTATCACACTTTCTATCAGAATCTTTCTCCTCTCTATTACAACCTTTTCCGTCTCTGTCACACTTTCTCTCAATCAGAATATTTCTCCTGTCACACTTTCTCTCTCTATCACTCTTTATCAGAATCTTTCTCCTCTATCACACTTTGTCTCTGTTGCAATCTTTCTCCTCTCTATTCCAATCCTCCTAACACGCACTCTCGCCCAATTTTCCTCTTCTCTCTCATATTTCTTCTTTAGCGCAATTTTTCTGCTTCTCTATTATACTTTCTCTCTCTCTATCACAATCTTTCTCCTTCTTTCTAACACACTTTCTCTCTCTATCACTTTCTCTATTGCAATCTTTCTCCTCTCTATCATACTTTGTCTCTCATAATTCCAATCTTTCTAACACACTTTCTCTCTCTATCGCAATCTTTCTCCTCTCTTTCAAACTTTCTCTATTACAATCTTTCTCCTCTATATCACACTTTCTATCCAAATATTTCTCCTTCTCTCTTCCGCTATCTTCCGCCTCTCTAACACAGTTTCTCTCCTTTTCTCTATCACAACCTTTAATAATAATAATGATCCTTGCATTTAATATTGCGCTTTTCACGTCGGGAGGACATCCCAAAGCGCTTCACAGAACACACTGTAAAGTGAATTGACTGTATATTTGTGGGCGAATGTGGCAGCCAATTGCACAAAGCAATGTCCCACAAACCGTTGTAGATTGAAAATGACCAATTTATTATTGTTTTTGGTTTTGGAGGGATTATTATTAGGCTCTGTGTGGAGTAAGGAACCTTGCCCAAGGTTTCACCCTGCGTGGAATTGAACTCAGGTCTCTCACTTGCAAAGTGAATGCTCTAACCACTGAGCTACAGGACTTTCTCCTCTCTATCACACTTTCTCTCTATTGCAATCTTTCTCCTCTCACACCTATTAGTGCTTGTGATCTGATTTGATGGTGTGTTTGATAGTGTCTCTGAAGCATTCAATAGGAAATTCTAGGTAAGTGTGAATGCTCTAAAGTAATGAATGTAAACACTAGGGGCTAATAATCCCTCCAAAACATAAATAAATTGGTCATTTTTAATCTACGACTGTTTGTGGGACATTGCTGTGCGCAATTGGCTGCCGCGTTTGCCCACAAATATACAGTCAATTTCACTTTATAGTGTGTTCTGTGAAGTGCTTTGGGACGTCCTCCCGACGTGAAAAGCGCTATATCAAAATGCAAGGATTATTATTATTATGTAAATCTATCTGTATTATCTGCTTCAATTACTACTTACGGGAGTGAGTTCCACATAGTGCTGCCCTCTCTCTGAAGAAGTTCCTTCTAAATTCTCATTTCAATCCTCCAGTCACTATCTTATACTCGTATTTCTATGTGAAGTCTCAGTCAGAAGTAGGAACTACCTGTTTGAGCTGTGACACCATGTTGTATTGGTGTCACTTGTGGAAATGTATTCAGTCCTGCAGCTCAGGTGGGGAGTACTGTAACTCAGTGGTTAGAGCACTCGCTTTGCAAGCTGAGACCTGAGTTCAATTCCAGGCAGAGGGCGAAACCTTGGGCAAGTTTCCTTACTCCACACAGAGCCTAATAAAATTCCCTCCAAAAACCCCAAACAATAATAAATTGGTCATTTTCAATCTACGACTGTTTGTGGGACGCAATGTTTCTCCTTCTTTCTAACACACTTTCTCTCTATCACACTCGCTCTTTCCATTGCAAGCTTTTTCCTCTCTATCACACTTTCTCTCTATCAGAATATTTCTCTTTACCACACTCTCTCAATTGCAATCTTTCTCCTCTGTTGCAATCACTCTCCTCTCTTTCAGAATCTTTGTCCTCTCTCTTACAGCCTTTTTCTCCTTTCTAACACACTTTCTCTCCCTATCACACTTTCTCACTATTGTAATTTACCTCTGTATATTACAATCTTACCGCACTCTCTCTCTATTGCAAACTTTCTCCCTCTCTATTCCAATCTTTTTAACACACTTTCTCTTTATCATATTCTTTCTCCTATTTCACACTTTCTCTATCACAATCTTTCTTCTCTCTTTCACACTTTCCCTCTCTATTCCAAACTCTCTTTTCTATCACACTTTCTCCCTTTTAATCTCTGTCCTCTCCATCACTCTTTCCATTAGAATCTTTCTCCTCTCTATTACAATCTTTTCCGTTTCTGTCACACTCCCTCTCTCTACGTTTCCCTCTGTATCACTCATTCTATCAGAAACTTTCTCTTTTCTGTTACACTTTCTCTCTATTGCAATCTTTCTGCTCTCTACCATACTTTGTCTCTCTCTATTCTAATCCTTCTGACACACTTTCTCTCTCTATCGCTCCTTCTCTCACCCAATTTTTCTCCTCTCACATTTCTTCTTTATCGCAATTTTTCTGATCTCTATTATACTTTCTCTCTCTGTCACAATCTTTCTCCTCTCTATCACTTTTTCTCACTATTGCAATCTTTCTCCTTCCCTGTCACTCTCTGTCTATTGCAATCTTTCTCCTCTGTCACACTCTCTCTCTCTATTCCAATCTTTATAATGCATTCTTTCTCCTCTCTATTGCAATCTTTCTTCTCTCTTTAACACTTTCCCTCTCTATTCCAAACTTTCTCTTCTCTGTCACACTTTCTATTTTAATCTCTCTCCTCTCTATCACGGTTTCCATCAGAAACTTTCTCCTCTATTACAACCTTTTCTGTCACACTTTCTCTCTCTATTGCATACTTTTCCCTCTATCAGAATCGTTCTCCTTTCTGTTACACTTACTCTCTCTTGCAATCTTTCTCCACTCTATCATAATTTGTCTCTCTGTTCCAATCCTTCTAACACACTCTCACTCAATCGCTCTCCTTTTCTCGCCCAATTTTCCTCCTCTAACATTTCTTCTTTATCGCAATTCTTCTCTTTATTACACTTTCTCTCTATCACAATCCTTCTACTTCTTTCTAACACACATTCTCTCTTTCAGATTCGTTCTCTTTCTATCACACTTTCTCTCTCTTGCAATCTTTCTCCTCTCTATCCCACTTTCACTCTTGTGCATTCTTTCTCCTTTTCTCTATCACAATCATTCTCCTCTCGATCACACTGTAACTCTCTAATGCACTCTTTCTCCTTCTCTCCATCATACTTTGTCTCTCTCTATTACAAACGTTGCCCTCTCTCACTCCTATCAGAATCTTTCGCCTTCTCTCTATTACAACGTTTTCCGTCTCTGTTGCACTTTCTGTGTATCACAATACTTCTCATTCTCACCATCGCAATGTTTCTCCTTCTTTCTATCACACTTGCTCTCTCTATTACAAGCTTTTCTCTCTCTGTCAGAATATTTCTCCTTACCACACTCTCTCTCTATTGCAATCTTTCTCTTCTTTATCACACTTTCTCTCTATCACAATCTTTCTCACTATTGCAATTTTTCTCCTTCTCTGTCTATTGCAATCTTTCTCTTTCTCCATATCACACTCTCTCTATTGCCATCTTTCTCCTCTCTATCACACTTTCTCGCTCTATTGCAATCTTTCTTCTCTCTTTCACACTTTCCCTTTCTATTCCAAACTTTCTCTTCTCTATCACACTTTCTCTCTATTTTAATCTGTATTCCAATCTATTACAACCTTTTCCCTCTCTATCACACTTTCTTTCTCACTATTACAATCTTTCTCCTCTCTATCACACTTTGTCTCTCTCTATTCCAGTTCTAACACTCCCTCTCTCTATCACAATATTTCTCCTTCTTTCTAACACAATTTCTCTCTATCGGAATCTTTCTTTTTCTCTATCACACTTTCTCTCTCTATTGCAATCTTTGCCCACTCTATCACTCTTTCTATCAGAATATTTCTCCTCTCTATTACAACTTTTTCCCTCTCTTTCACACTTTCTCTCTATTGCAATCTTTCTCCTTCTCTATCCCACTTTCGTTTTCACACTTTCTGTCTATTGCAATCTTTCTCCTTTTGTCTATCATACTTTCTCTCACTCTATTCCAATCTTTCTAACACACTCTCTCTCTGTCACATTCTTTCTCCTCTGTGTTGCAATCTTTCTTCTCTTTCGCACTTTCCCTCCCTATTCCAAACTTTCTCTTCTTTTTTGCACATTCTCTCCATTTTAGTCTCTCACCTCTATCCTTCTATCAGAATCTTTCTCCTGTCTATTACAACCTTTGCCCTCTCTATCACTTTCTCTCTGTTACAAACTTTTCCCTCTCCATTACTCTTTCTATTAGAATATTTCTCCTTCTCTATCATACTTTGTCTCTCTCTATTCCAATCCTTCTAACACACTTTCTCTCTATCGCTCTCCTTCTGTCACCCAATTTTCCTCTCATTTCTTCTTTATCATAATTTTTCTGCTTCTCTCTATTATACTTTCTCCTTCTTTCTATCACACTTTCTCTCTCTATCAGAATCGTTCTCTTTCTCTCTCACTTTCTTTCTGTTACAACATTTTCCGTCTATGTCACACTTTCTATCAGAATATTTCTCCTCCGTCACACTTTCTCTCTGTTACAGACTTGTCCCTCTCTATCACTCTTTCTATCAGAATCTTTCTCCTCTCTATAACAACCTTTTCCGTCTCTGTCACTCTTTCTGTCAGAATGTTTCTCCTCTCCATTACACTTTCTCTCTATTGCAATCTTTCTCCTCTTCGTCACACTCTCTGTATATTGCAATGTTTCTCATCTCTATCACACTCTCTCTCTCACACTTTCTCTCTTTCACATTCTTTCTCTCTCCATCACAATCTTTCTTCTCTATTCAAAACTTTCTCTTCTGTCACACGTTCTCTCTATTTTAATCTCTCTCCTCAATATCACTCTTTCTATCAGAATCTTTCTCCTTCTCTGTCACACATTCTCTCTACCGCAATCTTTCTCTTTATCACAATTGCAATCTTTCTCCTCTCTATCACACTCTCTCTCTATTGCCATCTTTCTTCTTCTGTATCATACACTCTCTATCGCAATCTTTCTCCTCTCTCTCACACTTTCTCTCTCTGTATTCCAATCTTTCTCCTTCTTTCTAACACACTTTCGCTCCCTCACACTTTCTCACTCTATCGTACTTTACCTCTGTATATTACAATCTTTCTCCTCTCTATCACTTTCTCTTTATCACAATCTTTCTTCACACTTTCTCTCTGTATTCCAAACTTTCTCTTCTCTATCGCACTTTCTCTCTTTTCATTTCTCTCCTCTCTATCACTCTCTCTATCAGAATCTTTCTCCTCTATTAAAAATTTTTTGCGACTCTGTCACACTTTCTCTCTATCAGAATCTTTCTCCTCGGTCACACCTTCTCTCCATCACACCTTCTCTCTCCATTACAAACTTTTCCCTCTATCACTCTTTCTATCAGAATCTTTCTCCTTCTCTCTATCACGCTCTCTCTATTGCAATCTTTATGCTCTCTATCACACTTTCTCTCTCTCTATTCCAATCCTTCTAACACTCGCTCTCCTTCTGTCGCCCAATTTTCTTCCTCTCACATTTCTTTATCCAATTTTTTTGCTTCTCGCTATTACACTTTCTCTCTCTCTATCACAATCTTTCTCCTTCTTTCTAACACTTTCTCTCTTTATCAGAATCGTTCTCTTTCTCTCTATTAAATCTTTGCCCTCTCTATCACTCTTTCTATCAGAATCTTTCTCCTCTTCATTACATCCTTTCCCGTCTCTGTCACAATTTCTCTCTTTCAGAATCTTTCTCCTTCTCTCCATCATACTTTGTCTCTCTCTATTACAAACGTTGCCCTCTCTCACTCCTATCAGAATCTTTCGCCTTCTCTCTATTACAACCTTTTCCATCTCTGTTGCACATTCTGTGTATCACAATATTTCTCCTTTTCACCATCGCAGTGTTTCTCCTTTCTAACACACTTTCTCTCTATCACACTTGCTCTCTATTACAAGTTTTTCCCTCTCTTTCACACTTTCTCTCTCTCTATTCCAATCTTTCTCCTTTCTCACACACTTTCTCACTCTGTCGTACTTTACCTCTGTATATTACAATCTTTCTCCTTCTCTCTATCGCACTTTCTCTCCACTTTAGTCTCTCTCCTCTCTATCACTCTCTATCAGAATCTTTCTCCTCTCTATTAAAAAACTTTTGCGACTCTGTCACACTTTCTCTCTATCAGAATCTTTCTCCTCTCTGTCACACCTTCTCTCCATCACACCTTCTCTCTCCATTACAAACTTTTCCCTCTATCACTCTTTCTATCAGAATCTTTCTCCTCTCTATCACACTCTCTCCCTATTGCAATCTTTCTGCTCTCTATCACACTTTCTCTCTCTCTATTCCAATCCTTCTAACTCTCTCTATCGCTCTCCTTCTGTCGCCCAATTTTCCTCCTCACATTTCTTTATCCAATTTTTCTGCTTCTCGCTATTACACTTTCTCTCTCTCTATCACAATCTTTCTCCTTCTTTCTAACACTTTCTCTCTCTATCAGAATCGTTCTCTTTCTCTCTATTAAATCTTTGCCCTCTCTATCACTCTTTCTATCAGAATCTTTCTCCTCTTCATTACATCCTTTCCCGTCTCTGTCACAATTTCTCGCTATCAGAATCTTTCTCCTTCTCTCCATCATACTTTGTCTCTCTCTATTACAAGCGTTGCCCTCTCTCACTCCTATCAGAATCTTTCGCCTTCTCTCTATTACAACCTTTTCCATCTCTGTTGCACATTCTGTGTATCCCAATATTTCTCCTTTTCACCATCGCAGTGTTTCTCCTTCTTTCTAACACACTTTCTCTCTATCAGACTTGCTCTCTATTACAAGTTTTTCCCTCTCTTTCACACTTTCTCTCTCTCTATTCCAATCTTTCTCCTTTCTCACACACTTTCTCACTCTGTCGTACTTTACCTCTCTATATTACAATCTTTCTCCTTCTCTCTATCGCACTTTCTCTCCATTTTAGTCTCTCTCCTCTCTATCACTCTTTATCAGAATCTTTCTCCTCTCTATAACAACCTTTGCGCTCTCTGTCACACTTTCTCTCTCTGTTACAAACGTTTCCCTCTTACTCTTTCTATCAGAATCTTTCTCCTTCTCTCTATCACACTTTGTCTCTCTCTATTCCAATCCTTCTAGCACTCTCTCTATCGCTCTCCTTCTGTCGCCCAATTTTCCTCCTCTCTCACATTTCTTCTTTATCACAATTTTTCTGCTTCTCTATTATACTTTCTCTCTCTCTCTCTATCACAATCTTTCTCCTTTTTTCTAGCACACTGTCTGTTGCAATCTTTCTCCTCTCTATCACACTTTCTCTCTATCACAATCTTACTTCCCTCTTTCACACTTTCCCTCTATTCAAAACTTTCTCGTCTCTGTCACACTTTCTCTCTATTTTAATCTCTCTCCTCTCTGACTCTTTCTATCAGAATCTTTCTCCTCTCTATCACACTTTCTCTCTATCGCATTCTTTCTCTTCTCTATCACACTTTCTCTCTCTGCATTGCAATCTTTCTCCTTCTTTAACACACTTTCTCTCCCGATCACACTTTGTCTTTATTGCAATCTTGCTCCTTCTCCATCACACTCTCTCTCTATCACAATCTTTCTTCTCTCTTTCACACTTTCCCTCTATTCCAATCTTTCTCTTTTCTATCACACTTTCTCTCTATTTTAATCTCTGTCCTCTATCACTCTTTCTATCAGAATCTTTCTCCCGTCTATTGCACTTTGTCTCTCTCTATTCCAATCCTTCTAACACACTTTCTCTCTCTGTCGCTCTCCTTCTGTCACCCAATTTTCCTCCTCTCTCTCTCATTTCTTCTTTATCCAATTTTTCTGCGTCGCACTATTATGCTTTCTCTCTCTATCAGAATCGTTCTCTTTCTGTGTCACACTTTCTCTCTATTGCAATCTTTCTCCTTCTGTGTCACACTTTCTTTGCAATCTTTTACCTTCTCTTTCACACTTTCTCTCTATCGCAACCTTTCTCCTTCTGTATCCCGATTTTCCTCCTCTCTCACATTTCCTTTTTTTCAACTTTTTTCCTTCTCTCTGTAACAATTGCTCTGTATTTGTTGCAAGCTTTCTCCTTTTCCCTTTCACACTTTCTCTCCCTCTATCACAATCTTTCTCTTTCTTTCTATCGCACTGTCTCTCTCTAATGCAATCTTTCTGCTCTCTATCGTACTTTGTCTCTCTCTATTCGAATCTTTCTCCTTTTTTCTAACACACCTTCACTCTATCACATTTTCTCTCTCTATTACAACCTTTTCCCTCTCTATCACTCCTTACCGCACTCTCTCTCTGTTCCAATCTTTGTCCTCTCTTTCACACACTCTCTCTCTCTTTATTTCAATCTTTCTCCTTCTTTTGAGTACAATCTTTCTCCTTCTCTATCACACTTTCTCTGTCACAATCTTTTTCCTTCTCTATCACATGTTCTCTATCAGACTTTCTCTCTACTGCCATCTCTCTCCTCTCTATCACACTTTCTGTTTACCAGAATCGTTCTTCTCTCTATTGCAATCATTCTTCTCTCTATGATACTTTGTCCCTCTCTATTCCAATCTTTCTAACACACTTTCTCTCTCTATCGCAGTTTCTCTTTCTCTCTTTCACACTTTCTCTCTCTATTCCAATCTTTCTAACACACTATCTCTCTCTATCACAACCTTTCTCCTTTTGTCTATCACACCTTCTGTCTATTACATCTTCTCTCCATTGCAATCTTTCTCCTTTTTTCTCATACCTTTTAGTGTTCGTGATCTGATTTGATGGTGTGTTTGATGGTGTCTCTGAAGCATTCAATAGGAAATTCTAGAAAAAGGTAAATGCTCTAAAGTAATGAATATAAACCCTGTGAATTCTCTGAACCATCCAATAGCCAACAGCCCATGTGATGATACTGACCGTTTCAGCTGTGAAGGGAGGACTTTCAACTGGACCTCGTGAGGAATGTGGTTCGCTCATTGGCCACATGTCAAACCTGAACCTTCGGGTATTTAACCCGGAGGCTGAGCTTAGTCAAACCATTGGAGGAAGGAGTCAGCTCAGAGAGAGCAGATGAGTTGGTGGAGGCTTGTGGTTCAGAGCAGTGAAATAGTCAGTTTGCATGTGGTGGAGCTTGGCTCAGGCTGGTCTTTCTATGGACTACATCAGGTAAGTCTGTATTTGTGGGAACTTTCTGGTGGGCTGTAAATTGGTAGTAATGTTTGTGAAGGGAAATTGTCCAAATTTTGGTGTTGTCAGCCCTGTGAGCTTCAGAGACGTTATCACTGTCCACCTGCTCTCTATATAAATTGTCAGCAACTCTTGGTCAGTTTAGCTTCTCCTTTTATTGTGTAATTTATTTCAAAAGCCAATTGCAGTTTTGTTTCTGTCAAGAGTCTGTAGACAACTCCTACCAGAGTCTTTCCTCCTTTACTGTTCTTTAATTCTACCCATAGTGTTTCCACAGCCTGATCACCTTTACTAAAGTCTTTTCTATCTACTGGTGTACTTGAGTATTATCCATATTGCTCTTTACCAATTTCCTTATCCTTTCTGAAGATCTTACAGCCTGGAATATTTAGCTCCCAGTAATTTCTGGCTTGTAGACAGGTTTCTGAAATGGCTACGACATTAGACCCTTTAAGCTGACTTTGTTTTTAACTTGTTTTATTTTTATATTATGTGTATTTGTCACAGGCACTTATTGGGGTAACTCTCCTCACTTGCCTATATGCCCAATGGTGTTTTTGTTTGCTTTTTAGTTTTTTTTCTTAAACTGTTTATCTTTCTGGAGAAACTCAGTTATTTATCACTTTTTGTTTTCTCACCTTTGAACTTCAAAGACCTTGTTGCCATCCATCTATTTAATGGCGATTGTAAATAACTCTTGAACAGTCTGTCTTCTTTTTATTGTCTAACTCGTCTCAGAGATGATGATGGCAGAATCGTTATGTAGAATTATTATTTTGCAGTGTTAGTGTTTAAATCATCATCTAGATTTTGGTCAAAGATGTCCAACTAGGAATTGTTTGGAGATGAGATGCAGCTGAAAACCGTGGGAGATGTAAGTAATTAATGGGCTGAGCTCAGTTGCTCGGTGGAATCCTCTAGTTCAGTGGTTAGAGCGCCACACTTGCAAGTGAGACACCTGGGTTCAATTCCAGGCAGGGTGAAATCTTGGATAAGTTTCCGTACTCCACACGCCTAATAATAATTGCTCCAAAAAACAAAACAATAATAAATTGGTCATTTTCTATCCACGACTGTTTGTGGGACGCTGCTATGCGCAATTGGCTGCTGCGTTTCCCCACAAATAAATAGTCGATTCGCTTTATGGTCCATTCTGTGAAGTGCTTTGAGACGTCAGACATGATAAGCGGTATATCAAATGCAAGGTTATTATTATTGTCACTGGAAGCTAAGTCTGTACTAATGAGAACCAAAAACTGTCGACTGAAACCAATGCCCTGTTTTTCTCTCTAGCACCTTGGGATTCAAGGAGGGTAAGTTAAGTCTGTACTAGTGGGAACCCTGTAATGATGGCAAAGGTTGTATATCGTTCTTTCTTGCACCATTCCACACTCCAGAGGTTTGGCAACACTGTGTGGAATTCATGCAGGATGTCTGACATCCAAACATACGAGTCTTAACTCTGGTTCGCACTGGATGTTGAGATTAGAAGTTGTTAATAAAAGAGACTGGGGTTTGAGAGGGACAGGATGGAGGAGATCTTGCTGGATTAATGTGTTAAGCTCACAGTTTGGGTCGAGGGTTTAGTTCATCTACACAGATTGTAGTAATATCAGAGATTGAAGTTACACACTTTTGTTAGATGGTGTAAAATCAGATTTGATGGTATCTGTTATAATCTTCGGATTAGACAGTGAATTTGCTTGGTTTTGGGTAATCTGGAACAGCTGTGTGAAGGTTGGTTTTGTTTGCCCAGAGCCAGTGTCTGTCCAGGTAGGTTCAGTTAACTGGTTGAGCGTCAGTTTATGCGACAGATGGTTTGGAGCACTTGTTGATCATCAGTTTGTGTCCAAGTTGGTTCAGTGCAGGTTGTGAGGTAGTAAAGGGCTAATCAAAATAAGGTGAATGTTTGCGATCACAGAGAGGGGTCTCAGGTGCTCAGGATTGATTGGGTAAAAGTGTCTTTGGCACGTTTGAGGTATAAAAGGGAGGAATGGAGATGAACCAAAGTTGTTGAGGTTTGGAGTTTTCACTGACACTTGACTCTAACATTACTAATTATACAAACTCTGAATTTCAGCAACTTGTAAGAGATTTAAGTCTGGGGTAAGGTTACTCTATTGGTTACTACCTCACAACCTGCAAAATTGTGAAGAGAGGGATGTCTCCTTCAAGAGTGCAATTAAACAGCATGTAATTCTCAGCCAGTGATAAGATAATAATAATAATAATAATAATAATCCTTGCATTTGATATAGCGCTTTTCACGTCGGGAGGACGTCCCAAAGCGCTTCACAGAATATACTGTAAAGTGAATTGACTGTATATTTGTGGGCGAACGCGGCAGCCAATTGCGCACAGCAATGTCCCACAAACAGTCGTAGATTGAAAATGACCAATTTATTATTGTTTTTGGTTTTGGAGGGATTATTAATATAATGTGACAAGGTGTGGAGTCGTTGTCTGTCAAGGTTGGTTCAGGGCAGTTGTAGAGAGTTAGTGTATGTCAGAGGATCCTCTGTTATTGATGCTTTTTATCCTGAGATTGGTTCAGTGTAGAGTTGATTTGTGTTGGGGCTGATTCAATATAGGTAAACAGCCTTTTAGTTTAGAACGGTGTCTGATTTGGATGTGTTGGACTACATGGTAAGTGAAGATTCCTGGAAACCTTAGGGGGACAACTGAAGCTCATGCCCGGTTTCTCTCTCTAGCTCCTTGGGACTCGTGGAGGATACGTTAAGTCTGTATGTGTGCGAACCAACCCAGTGATGATGGCAAAGGTTGTATATCTTTCTCTCTTGCACCTTTCCACACTCCAGAGGTTTGGCAACACGATGTGGACTTCATGCAGGATGTCTGACATCTGAACACATGTGAGCCAAACTCTGGTTCACACTGGAGGTTGAGATTAGCAGTTGTTAGTAACAAAGACTGGGGTTTGAGAGGGACAAGATGGGGAGATGTTGCGGAGTTAATATGATGAGGTGATAATTTGGGTTGATGGTAGAATTAATTGGTACAGATTGTATGAATCACGGAGATTCAAGTCGGACACTGTAGTTAGATGATGTAAGGTTTGATTTAATAACATCTATTACAAGAGTTTGATCTGAGATCAAATGGATTTTTTGTGTTGTGTAATATAGTCTTTGTGTGAAGGTTAGTTTATTTTCCCAGAGCCAGTGTCTGTCGAGGTTGGTTGGATTGAATGGCTCAGAGTCGGTTTGTGTTGGGGCTGGTTGTGGAGCATCAGTTTGTGTGC
>NW_024704765.1:0-249194 GCF_018977255.1 Callorhinchus milii
TCTGGAATGGTTCCCATTCATTGGAAGGCCACAAATGTAATGCCGATATTCAAGAAGGGTGGGATACAAAAAAATGGGGAACAATAGACCAGTCAGTCTGACATCGGTGGTGGGGAAAATTCTAGATTCCTTAATTAGGGATGTCGTCGTGGCGTACTTAGAAAATCATAACACGATTAGACAGAGTCAACATGGCTTTACGAAAGGGAAATCATGTTTAACAAATCTTATAGAGTTTTTTGAGGATGTAACTAGCAGGTTAGATGGGGGAAATCAGTAGATGTGGTGTATTTGGATTTCCAAAAGGCATTCGACAAGCCACATAAAAGGCTGTTGATTAAGATTAGAGCCCAAGAAATTAAAAGTAATATATTATCATGGATTGGAGAGTGGCTAACAGCAAGACAACAGAGAATAGGGATAAACAGGTCCTTCTCAGATTGGTAAATATGAGTAATAGAGTGCCACAGGGATCAGTGCTTGGGCCTCAATTATTTACAGTCTATTTCAATGAGACAAGAAAATAGAACTTAACATATCTAAATTCGCGGAAGATATGAAGAGAGGTGGGAGCGTAAGCTGTGAGGATGACACACGAAGAAGGCAAAGGGAAATAGACAGGCTAGGTGAGTGGGCAAGAAGGTGGCAGGTGGAGTACAACATGGGGAAGTATGAAGTTCTGAGCGCTCTGAGATGCCGTCCGGCGTGGAGGGCGCTATATAAATCCAAGTTGTTGTTGTTGTTGTTGAAGTTATTCACCTAGCTAGTAAAAATAGAAACGCAGATTATTTTCTAGAAGGGGAGAGACTAGATAGTGTTAGTGTTCAGAGGAATTTGGGTGTCCTTGTACACCAGTCACAAAAAGATGCAGGTACAGCAAGCAACTAGGAAGGCTAATGCCATGTTCATTGCAAAAGGGTTAGAATACAAGAGTAGGGAAGACTTGCTGCAGTTGGTGAAGCCGCAACTAGAATAATGTGTGCAGTTTGTGCGCAGTTTTGGTCTCATTTAAGAAAGGACATACTCGCCTTAGAGGAAGTGCAGTGTAGATTCATTAGGTTAGTTCCTGGGATGAGGGGGTTGACCTATGAGGATAGGTTGAGTAAACTAGGCCTATATTCTCTAGAATATAGAAGAATTAGAGGTGATCTTATAGAAACCTACAAGCTTCTTAAGGGTCTTGATATGCCGTGAGACTGTTTCCCTTGGTTGGAGAATCTAAAACTAGGGGTCACAGTCTCAAGATTAAGGGTCAGCCTTTTCAAACTGAGTTGAGGAAACATTTCTTCACTCAGAGGGTAGTGAATTTATGGAATTCTCTACTCCAGAAGGCAGTGGATGCTCAGTCAGTCCTTGAACATATTCAAGACTGAGGTTGATAGATTTCTAAAGGATAGAGGGATTGAGGAATATGGGGAAAAGGCGGTAAATGGAATTAGGTTAGAAGATCAGCCATGATCTTATTAAATGGTGGGGCAGGCTCAAGGGACTGAATGCCCTACGCCTGCTCCTACGCCTTATGGTTTTATGGTCACACTGACAACTCTGACCTGACCATCAGCATCTTGCCTCAGACTATCTTGACACAGAAGGTGACTGACTGGCTAGTGGTCAGAAGTTTCTCAGCTACGCCAAACGACGCAGAGAATTTGGATGCTGAGGGATTATAAACCAGGGGAACTGGGAGAAAGACTCCAGGTTTCTTTGAAAAATTGGTGGAGTCCCTTAAGGTCCCCCAAAACAGATCGATCTAAATTATTATTGTGGAGTGGTGTAATGTAATAGTTAGAGCGCTCGCCTTGTAAGCGAGAGCCCCCGGGTTCAATTCCCAGTCGGCGAAATCTTAGGCAAGTTTCCTTCCTCCACACGGTTCTGTTTACCTAGCAGTAGGTAGGAACCTGATTGATAGTCGATTGACAGATCATTTCCAGGGATAATAATCCCTTAAAAAAACAATATGGTCACTCAATCCACGGCTGTTTGTGAGACGCTGCTGTGTGCAATTGGCTGCCGCATTTTGTTCACATGATATACAGTCAATTTATTTTACAGTATATTTTGTGAAGCTCTTTGAGATGTCTGAATGACAGGATAAGGTGCTATATAGGATGTAAGGATTCTAGGATTATTATTGTTATTATTATTATTATCTGATTGAAAGGAAGGGATAATGATCTGGAAACAATTCATAAATAACAAACTGGTGTTGTGCAAAACACGAAATCCAGAACTTATTTAATTTGGGAGGGGGTGGGTGGGGAGATTGCATTTGGATTAGGGAGGACTAATTGCAGGACCATGACATTTTGCACATCAACGAAAACAATTGCAATAACACTTGCACTTGGGAAACAGACACTCCAAATGCGTATCGTGCTTTCCCAGATGTCTGGTATGTCATTGATTCGCTGGCGATTAATTCGCTGCATTGGCTGATAAACAGAGAGACAGACAGACAGAGAGACTGGAGCTGGTGGTGATGGCGAAGCCTCTCTGAGGTTTGGCATCGTTAAAGAAGACAATTGTCTCCTCTAACATCAGTCGTTCTTGATCGCGTGTGTGTGTGGGTGGGGGTGGGGGTGTCGTGTGTGTGTGTGGGTGGGGGGGGGTGGGTCGTGTGTGTGTGTGTGGGGGGGGGGGTCGTGTGTGTGGGTGGGTGGGGTCGTGTGTGTGTGTGGGTGGGAGGGGTCGTGTGTGTGTGTGTGTGTGGGTGGGTGGGGGGTCGTGTGTGTGGGTGGGGGGTCGTGTGGGTGTGGGGGGGGGGTCGTGTGTGTGTGTGTGGGGGGGGGTCGTGTGTGTGTGGGGGGGGTCGTGGGTGTGGGGGGGGGGTCGTGGGTGTGGGTGGGGGGGTCGTGTGTGGGGGGGGTCGTGTGTGTGTGTGGGTGGGGGGGGGTCGTGTGTGTGCGTGTGTGTGTGTGTGTGGGTGGGTGAGTGGGTGGGGGGTCGTGTGTGTGCGTGTGTGTGTGTGTGTGGGTGGGTGGGGGGGGGGGTCGTGTGTGTGCGTGTGTGTGTGTGGGGGGGGGGGTGGGTTGTGTGTGGGTGTCTCCCAGTCTGGCGATGGACCTGGGGATGGCCAACAGGTGGGTGGCGGCGTTTCTCAGTGCCATCATCGTCCTCACCACTTTGGGCAATTCTCTGCTCATTCTGCTGATCCTGACACAGCGCTCTCTGTCCACCATCTCCAACCACTTCTTGGTGTCGCTGTTTGTGTCGGACCTGTTGGTCGGACTGGTGGTGATGCCGCCGGCGATGCTCAACCACCTGTACGGCCACTGGCTGTTTGGTGGCGGTTTCTGCGCTGTCTGGTCCTCATGCGATGTGATGTGTTGCAGCGCCTCCATCCTGAACCTGTGTCTGATCAGCCTGGACAGGTATCTGCTCATCACATCTCCTCTCCAGTATAAACTCAAGATGACTTCCTCCAGGGCAGTGCTCTTGATCCTGACCACCTGGACCGTAGCGGCTCTGACTTCTTTCCTGCCCATTGAGATGGGTTGGCATGAGATGGGTATTGAAGTCCACCCCCACAATGTCACCTTTGCGGACATTGATGGCGACCAGTGCAGACTGCTGGTCAGCCTCCCCTACGCGCTGATCGCCTCCAGTCTCACCTTCTTCCTCCCGTCCGCTGCTATTTCTTTCACCTATTGTAGGATTCTCCGAGCGGCGAGAAGGCAGGTGATGCAGGTCACCTCCCTGACAGCCAACGCCCTTTCTCGCCACCCTCTGCAGGTAAGTGTGTCTGCATATGTATATGTGTATGTGTGTGTGTATGTACATGTATGTGTATATATATGTGTGTGTATATGTATATGTGTGTAAAAATGTATATGTGTGTGTATGTATGTGTGGGTATATATGTATATGTATGTGTGAGTGTATGTATATGTGTGTATGTATATATATGTGTATATGTATGTGTGTGTGTATGAATATAATTGCAAAAAATCTTTAACTGAGTGAAACATTTCTAGTAGTTACTGATCAATTTATTCCAGTCAAATACACTGCTCTCCTGAAAGAAGATCGTACACAATGCTGCCAGAGCTGTTATTGTTATATCCTCACACCCAGTCTGTTGGGAACTATCGGCCCAGAATGTTTGTGGAAGTGGAATCAACAGACATGTTTAAAAGCCCAGAGAGAGAGAGAGAGCCTTAGGCTGAGGTATGGGATAAAGTAAAGTAAATTAAATAATCTGCCCAAATCTAATAAACAGATGGAACAGGCTAGATGGTCTGAATGGCCTCCTACGTTCCTCTGGATAAATTGATCATTCACTTCATGACTGACCGATGCTTTGGCTACATACAGTGTCAGGCAGGAACCTGCGAAATGCTTTGAGACATTTGAATGAAAATGTCTCAATAACCAGTGGAATTACAGTGAATTCATTACCATGGAACAAATGAAGAGACTCTGGATTGTTGGGTACTTTTCTTCTCACCGCAGGCACAGGGAACTTCATCAGGAGGAATTAGTGAGCATCGGAAACTTGCCAACAGACAGAGTAAAAAAGCTTTGAAAGCGAGTCTGACTCTGGGAGTCTTACTGGGGATGTTCTTTGTGACCTGGCTTCCATTCTTTGTGGCCAATGTGGCCCAGGTGAGCAGGCTGTGCAACAGCAACATTTCTGTGTCTATTATTATTATTATTATTTATACGCTGGCTGATGGTGCCACACTTGCAATTCCTTTTACACCAATGATTTCAAAGCTGTTCTTGAGGTATGAGAGTGTGTGAATGTGTGAATGAGGGTGAATGTGTATGTGAGTGGGTGTATGAGGGTGAGTGTGTGTGAATGAGTGAGTGTATGAGTGTGACTGTGTGTGTGTGTATGGGAGTGGATGTCTGTGAGAGTGAGTCTCTGTGTGAGTGTGTGCATGAGAGTGAGTGTATATGTGAGTGTGTGTGTAACTGTCAGGGAAGACTAGACGGTTTGGGGTTGTTTTCCCTGGAGATGCGATGATTGAGAGAGCGGACATGATAGAGGTTTTTAAAATTCTAAAAGTGGTTTGATACTGTGAACACAAATAGACTGTTTCCACTTGTTGGTGAATCTATATCTGGACCACATACAACAACAACAACAAAATTACATTTATAGAGCGCCTTTCACATAAACACAGCCAGCCATTACTTTACACAGAGGTTGGTCAGAAATGGTACCCACTGCCTGAAGCTGTGGTTTAAGCACAAAACAGGATGTTGGATGAATTGGGGAAATGGCGAAGACTAATGCGTAGGATAAACTAGTTGAATCGAATGTCTAATTTCAGTGATGTAGATACTATGTAATTTTATATAATGCATGAGTTTGTGTGTATGTGTGTGTGTGTGTACGCAAATTGTCTGCAGAAGAGAGTATATTTGTGTGTGCATATGTATGAGAGTGTGCGTATGTAGGAGAGTGAGTGTGTATTCATATACACACACATCCCACTGGTTTGGCAACTTTCCAACAGAGATCAAAGAGGTTAAGGATGTAAACACAAAAATTCACTTATGTACAAACACTTTCTCTCACACACACAAATACATATTCTTTCTCATAATAAAGATAATAATAATCTTTGAATTTGATATAGCGCTTTATCAGGTTGTCGAGACATCTCAAAGCGCTTCACAGTATATACTGCAAAGTGGATTGACTGTGTATTTTGTGGGCAAACAAGGTAGCCAGTTGTCCGCAGCAACGTCCACAAACAGCCATGAAACAAGTGACCAATTTTGTTGAGGTAATTTATTGGCCAGGACACCAGGAGAGACTCCCTTCTCTTTTCGAACAGTGCCGTGGAATCTTTAACGTCCACCTGAACCACACGGGAGCTTGGTTTAACATCTCATCCAAAGGACGACACCTCTGACAATGCAACACAACCCCACCCCCAGCACTGCATTGGAGCGTCAGCTTAGTCAATGTAAGTTCAAGTCCAGACATGGGATTTGAACCCACAACCTTCTGCCTCTGAGGTGAGAGTGCTATCACTGAGCCAAGATGACACACAGAGATTTCTATACACACTCATATATATGTGAAGGCAAGTATGTGTGCATTTTTCAGCCAATATGTGTGTACATATGTATGACAGTGAGTGTTATTTGTATGTTTGCATATGAGAACAACTGTCTATGAGAGTGAGTGTGTGTGTATGTGAGTTTGCTGTCTATGAGAGAGGAAATATGTATAAGTGATTGTGTATTTGTGTGAACGTGCGTGAGCACATGTGTGTGTATATATCCTGACCGCTTTGATCTCAGGAGGAAAGTTGCCGAAGCAATGGGATGAAATCAGACTCCTTGGTGGAAGCTCTCTGTCATTCAGAACCCCAGTGTGAGGAGCAGCATTAGGCCCACTCACAGCAGGGCATTTGCTGAGGTTGGCATTTGCTGAGGTTGGCATTTGCTGAGGTTGGCATTTGCTGAGGTTAGGTGACACTGAGGGGTGGGTGTTGCCAGGGACGTGGTTGAATATTCGGACAAAGGGAAGGAAGCGATCAATCAGATGGTCAGTGAGCGCTGAGCACCTTTTCCTGTTGTGGTCCCTGTAGGCGATGTGCGAGTGTGTACCAGCGCTGCTCTTTGATGTGTTGACGTGGCTCGGATACTGCAACAGCACCATGAACCCGGTCATTTACCCGCTCTTCATGCGGGATTTCAAGCGGGCTATCGCCAAGTATCTACGCTGCTGCGGGCGGTGGCGGGAACGCAGACCCAGCGTCGCCTCCTTGTCCGTGAGGTAGTCCCAGAGTGCCCCTCCCCGCCCGCAAACCCACCGCAGGGACCCCGACAGCCGGCACAGCCATCACATCCTGATCCCAGAGCAAAGGGGCAGCGCGGTGACCCATGCGCAGCTGGCAGCCAGCGGGCACCCGCCCCCGGGCGGACACTCTGCATCTGTGCCGCGCGTTTGCAAAGTGCTTTGAATGTGTATTTTGTGAAGTTATTAAACGGTTAAATATCTCCTTTTCTCCTTTGTTTCTTTCACTATTTTGTTTGTGAGCAAGAAATGTCACTGTTTCAATAATCAAAAGGCAACAGAGGTGAAATGAATTCTTTTGGGTGTGGGGTTTTACTAAAATACTAATGATAATATGCAACAGCAACTTGAGTTTGCACCATCCAGGGGAGCGTCCCAAAATGCTTGGATATTGTACCAGTAATTCCTGGGCATTGTTTCTGCCATTTAAGTTTCACCCGAAGACAAACTCCAAGCCCCAGAAACAATTTTACTGTAACTTTTCACTCTGATTCTCCACCAAATTTGCTGCAGAAACTCAGGTGTGGGGTGGGGGGGGTGGTTGGGCTGTGTCTGGGGCCCTGCAGCAGATGGAGAAGGCGGCGACAAGGCAGAGGGAAGAGTTTCAGGCCGCAGTGGCATGGTGGAATGGAGGGCATGAGGACATGCAGGAAGCTGGAGCCAGTCGAGCGGAAGCAGCGGGTAGTGAGTTGGGGTTAAACAGGTCGGAGAGGTCTTAAAATGCAACAATGTGCAGAATTTTGAAAACACTGTAAATAAATCTTAATTTGGGAGCCAAGTTCT
Source organism: Callorhinchus milii (assembly GCF_018977255.1). Classification (NCBI taxonomy): domain Eukaryota; kingdom Metazoa; phylum Chordata; class Chondrichthyes; order Chimaeriformes; family Callorhinchidae; genus Callorhinchus; species Callorhinchus milii. The sequence goes on from NW_024704765.1 coordinate 7,544, forward strand.
AAGACGATCCAAGATCTTTTTTAAACAATCACAAAAGGTAACAGAGTGGAGTCCTGTAGCTCAGTGGTTAGAGCACTCGCTTTGCAAGTGAGAGACCTGAGTTCAATTCCAGGCAGAGGGCGAAACCTTGGGCAAGTTTCCTTACTCCACACAGAGCCTAATAATAATCCCTCCAAAACCAAAAACAATAATAAATTGGTCATTTTCAATCCACGACTGTTGTGGGACATTGCTGTGTGCAATTGGCTGCCGCGTTCGCCCACAAATATACAGTCAATTCACTTTACAGTGTGTTCTGTGAAGCGCTTTGGGACGCCCTCCCGACGTGAAAAGCGCTATATCAAATGCAAGGATTATTATTATTATTATAGAGTCCTGCGAGCATGCTGGCCCAATAGGTGTTCCACGAGCACAGGTAAAGCACATGCAGAGAGACTACACGCAGAGAACACAGACAATACACACACATCACACCAGGGGCCACACACATACATACACACAGATTACAACCACAGTACACTCTTCCCATTAGTTTATTTAGTTTCACCCACAAAATATACAATCAATTCACTTCACAGTATATCTCGAAGACGTGATAAGGTGCTGTATCAAATTCAAGGATTATTTTTATTACAGTGTCAATTACATCTGAATTGCATAATCTGTGTTTAAAGATTTGTGGTCACTTCCAGGCTGGATCAGATGATTGATTTTGTAACTAGTCTTTAACTAGATAGTTTGCAACTAACAGTCTGAGAGTTGGGAGCACTCATTCCCCAGTGACACCTCTGCTGCCTACACTCGTATCCAAACAGTCCTCATCAGGCTGTGAGCTGCTTGTAGTCTCTGAATGTCGATCACTGCTGATGCATGTGGCTGACTCAGACATTTCATTTCTCTCACAACTTATTGGCGTCTTCTCTCCGCCCACTTCTCCAGCCTCTGTTGCCATTGTCTCGCTGTTAAATACCCCACTCATGTTCCTCTGGTCTTCCAAGCGACAATCCTTTGTCTTTACACCCACAGCTTTTAAGATTGTGTCCATTTGTTTCATGTAATCTAAATGGCCATTGACCTGTGAGGCAAATATAAAAAATGGCATTTGCGTCAAGTTCTAATGATAATGATAATAATAAAGAATTAAAGGGAAGGTTAGAGAATATCTTCACATTGGGTGCTTGAAATATGGAATTATTTGTTTTTTGGTGGGGGGGGGGGGTTCATCCGGGTGTCTGTCACATGCGGAAACTCATTACCGTGCTTAACGGTATCCAAACCAAACTGAGCATTCCATGTATCCCACCTGCACATGGAAATCTCAGAGACAGACTGTGAGATGGAATGTGCCCTCTCTCCCTGGAGGAACGCATCCTAATCCCAGAAAGTATTAGATGCAGGTTGTTAAAAGCAATCATAGCTTAGGGGAGAGCCCAGAGGTTGCGGTAACAGCTGGAGTCTAACCAATTAAAACAGCAATATTGGGGTATTTAACAGTGAGACAATGGCAACAGAGGCTGGAGAAGTGGGCAGAGAGAATACACCAATAAGTTGCGAGAGAAATGAAACGTCTGAGCCAACCACATGCACCAATTACATCGATGTCTGGCAAGCTTTTCTGCTGCTTGTCCAGCTAGGTCAACCCTATCCATTAGGGCAGGGTTAACTGGAACTGAGTGGAAGGCTTTCCTGCCCCCAGTGACTGGTCCGCCCTTCCAGGTCCTGCCAATGAGCCGGGCTGGACTTTGCTGTCATCAGCAGTAAGTGCCCTGGAATACTGCGACCTGCCTGGCTCAGGAACCGGACTAGAGACCGGCAGAGAGGGCTGGCAATTCTGCTGCCAAACCTGTCACCTAAGAGCCAGTTCAACTGCCCTTGGACAGGCCTGGGGGTCAGTGGGAGGTTTCTTTGTCTCAAACAATTGTTGGGACAGTTATTAAATTCCTTTAAAACGACATTAGATGGTCGATGAGGATGTGGGAGAGCTGAGCGGAAAACGCAATGGACCAAACGGCCTGTTCCTGTACATAACCGGCTGTGTTACACCACCTCACCCCCGTCTGCCTGCATGAAGAACAACACGTTCTTGTGCTGTCGGTAATCGGGAAGCAAAATTGAGATCGGTGTCAACAGAGCCTCAGGAAGGAGGGCCTGGGCACCTGCAGAATTCTCTATTTAGAAATACTTCTACCAATCTTGCAAATTACAACTGACGAAATGCTTTGTATTGTGATATCCTTACATTCTCTTTGTCTCATTCCCTCCCTTGCCTCCTTCAAGGCACATCTCAAGACCCTCTTCTTCGACTGCACCTTCAGCTGCCCTCCTACCCTCCAGCCTCCCTGATACCAAATCCCTGCTTGGGTTCAAATTCCTGACTGTCCAGCACCTTGGGATGTCCTCCCGACGTGAAAGGCGCTGTGTAAATGTAATATTGTGTTATATCAGTGTTAGTGTAAGATTCTGGTGCTGGAGTGAGATTTGTTGACAATGTCGGTGATGCATGCAGGCAAGCTGTTCCCACATTATCCGATTCCCTTCTGTCTCCTCATGCCTCACGCTACTTCTGTTACCTAATCATTTCACTTGCAAAACAACTTAAACATTGAAATGCATAAACCTGGACTGTAGTCCTAACAGTACAAAATGTTTACATAAAGCTTTCATGTTGGAAGAACATCTCAAAGCACTTGTTGCTTGGCTCAGTCGCTATGTCAAGGGCTTTGATATGCCCTGTAACATGAAAGGCGCTATATATAGTAAATGTAAATGGTATTGCGTTCCTGAACCAACGTCATATCTTGAGTTTACAATCGGCTGATACTCCAGTGCACGACCACCCCATATTGGTGTTTTATTATCAGAGCTGCGGTCCTTCAGATGAGACGTTAAACCCATCTGCCTGTTCAGGTGGACGTTAAAGATTCCGCTGCACTATTTGAAAAGCAAAGGAAGTCCCTCTATCTCTCTCCCAGTGTCCTGGCTAACAATCCCTCAGATAAAATTGGTCGCTCACTGCATGGCTTTTTGTGGGACGTTGCTGTGTGCAAACTGGCTGCTGCAAAAACATTCACCACACTTTACAATAATTAATAATAAGAATCCTTGCATTTGATACAGCACCTTATCACATCTTCGAGACGTCTTAAAGCGCTTCACAGAATAAAAAGTGAATTAACTGTATATTTTGCGCACGGCAGTCAATTGCGCACAGCAATGTTCCACAAATAGTCGTGGATTGATGGATTGAGTGACCCAAAAAAAATTTTTTTTAAGTGATTATTACCGGCAGAAAAGCGATCTGCCAATCAACCAACAACTGGGTTCCTACTTATTGCTAGGTAAACAGAGACGTGTGGAGTAAGGAAATTTGCCCAATGTTTCGCCCTGCCCGGGAATCGAACCCAAGTCCTCTCACTTGCAAGATGAATGCTCTAACCACTAAGCTACAAGACTCCATGAGGTTCAAGCTCAAGATCCACATGGGGACTTGAAACCTATATGGTCTAAGATGACAATCCAATGGAGTGCTGCCAACCTTCAGATGAGGCCCCATTTACTGTCCAGGTGCAGTGATCCTCCTGATGTGAAAGGCAAATCTACTAGGATGATCCGAGGGTGACAGATTACTGCTATCAGGATAGACTGGGTAGGTTCGGCCTTTCTTCACTAGAGAAGAGATGTTCAAGAGGGGACATAATACAGGTGTTTAAAATTATCAGATGGTTTGATACGGTTAGCATTATAATACTGTTCCTACTTTTTGGGAAATCTGTAACCAGGGACACAAGTATAAGATAGTTACTATGGGATCTAAATGAGATGCATTTTAGAGGAAGCGAGGTAGACACACGAGAGAGAAGGGAATAGAAAGGAGGGAGTGAGGAGTGGATGGAGAGTGGCGTACAGACACCAGGATGGACTAGCTGTGCTGAATGGCCTGTTTCCGTGCTGGAAATCAATGTAAAGTTTATTTAATATTTAGCTAACTAATTATAAGGATCTTTGAAAATGAGGACAGTTATACATTTGATTCTAACATTTATATTTTAGATTATTCAGCACTCTGCAGCTCGTGTTCTCTCCCACACTAAGCTCTGTGACCTGATCAACCCCAGCAGTCCTGTAGCTCAGTTGTTAGAGCACTCGCCTCACCAGCGAGAGACCTGGGTCGATTCCCAGCAAAGTTTCCTTACTCCACACGCCTGATAATAATCCCTCAAGAAAAAAAACCACAATAATAATTTGGTCACTCAATCCACAACTGTTTGTGGGACACTGCTGTACGCAATTGAATGCCACAATTCGCCCACAAAATATACAGTAAATTTATTTTACAGTCTATTCTGTGAAGCGCTTTGAGACATCTCGAAGACATGAAAAGTGCTATATAAAATGCAAGGACTATTATTATCCTTGCCCAGCTTCACTTGCTCCTCATCCCCCATTGCATTGAGTTCAAGATCCTTTAGTCCTCACCTCCACGATGTTACTCCACCTGCGATCTACTAAACCTTTACCAACCTGTCCGCTCCCTCAGCTCTGCAGGCACTGGCCTGCTCCATTCTCTTCCTGCCTGCTCCTTTATCAACAGTCAAGCCTTCAGCCTTGCTGCCCCCACCCTCTGGAACTCCATCCCACATCCCCTTCACCTCACCTCCTCCCTTGCCTCCTTCAAGGTCCATCTCAAGACCTTCCTCTTTGACCATGCCTTCGGTCATCTTCCCTCTCCCACTCCCACCCTGTCCTCCACCCTTCTCGATTCCAACTGAGCATGAACATCACATCATGCAGGCTCCTCAAATCGTGCAATGGGCCCATTTGGTCGATTGACAACAAACCACAAACAATCACACCAGCATCCTCTGCCTCTGACTTGCACCTTTTCCCTGTTTGATACCAAATGTGAAAATGAAATGGGGATCAATACTCACGATGGAGGAAAGATCCACATTGATCACTCGTTTGTCTTCCAAGGCAATTGGCTGCAGACCCGCTACAGTGAGTTGAACTGAAGAACTGCGGTAGACAAAGTTCAGAAGCCAGTCTCCTCTGGGCAAGCAGAAAGCAGTGTGAGAAAGAATACGTTACAGTAATTTGGTTTGGATACTCTTTAAGCACGGTCATGGGTTTCCGCAGCCCTCTGACAGGGAGTTAATGCTCTCTCTAGGTGGATGGTAGGTACCAGAAACTCCCTACGAGTTTGAGCAACACAGCTCATTGTCCTGCTAGCAGCTCGGACACACATCCCTTCCCATTTGAGCAATTGTTCCATTAGTTGGAGTTGTGGAGCTGGAGTAGCAGCTACATACGTCTGCAAGATAATCCAGGTGGATTCCAAGACCTAGATACATGAACACGTGTACACAAACCTGGATTCCACATAACACCTTCCAGCATCTGTCACCCCAAGCCTCAGTTTCCTCATCAGCTACCTGGCGGGCATCTGCCTTCAGTGTGGTGCGAGGACCTCTACAGTACTTGCCAGCTGTGAATTCCTTAATCCAGGTGCTCATGTGAAGGGCTTTGGCTCATAGACAAGCCTGTCATGAAACTAACTCAGTAGAGACCTGAGCTCTCCCTGCCTGTAGCTGCTTCCAGTTTACCACAAATCCACCTCACTGCCTGATCCTGGACCCGATGAGCTACCAGCTATACGCAGCAGCTTCAGGAGAGAACGTTTGAGGAAAGAGCCATTAATAACAGATTCCTTGTGTACCTGCAGTACCCATTGACTATACGTCCAGCAACTACTTTAGTCAAGGCCTTCCATGCCTTGGCTCCACCCTCCACTGGGGCTCCTAGTAACACCACATCCTCTATGATTCCTTTGGAGCCTAGAGAAAAGTTGGAATGATTAAATCTTAATCACACATTGCAAGAATGTCACTGACTCCTGAAACAGATCATCCTTAATAGTAATGGTAATCCTTGCATTTGATATAGCACCTTATCGGGTCTTCGAGACGTCTCAAAGCGCTTCACAGAATATATTGTAAAATGAATTGACTATATATTTTGTGGGCGAAACTTATCACAATGTAATGTCTCTATGTCTCTTACAGTAATTGTAGACAAACTTAAATGTAGCAGCTGTTTTGTGCACGCAAAGTCCGACAAGCAGCCATGAAGTGACCTGTTATAATAAACGCCAGCGACCCATTTGCTTTATTGATTGATTCACCAGTGACCATCAATTGAAAGAATACACACATTGCAATCGCTGCTCTCACCTCCAGGAAGGACAGAGCAAACGTACACAATGCATCTTGCCAATCCGCCATCAAACAGAAAGATTTTAGATTGGATACTTGCTCGGTTTTGCTTTACCCGTGTAACAAGAGGCAAATGCATAGAATCAAAGCGTTTAAGCTACGATCCATGAGGAATGGATTATTCTGGCCCTGGTCAGATGCTATTGTATTGAGGACTTTTATATTTCCCTGACCATTCTCTCTTCACGAGACTAAAGAGAAATGAAACTGCATTTTGCCACAGTCTTATGAAAGTACAATGTTGTTTCATTTTGCTTTAGTCTTGACCTGGCTCAGGCAGTCTTGCTCTCATCTCTGGGTGAGAAGGTTATGGGTTCAAGACTCATGTCAGAACTTGGACTGACAGTCTAAACCAAAACAACAACAACAAATTACATTTGTATAGGGCCTTTCATCGGGAGGACGTCCCAAGGTGCTGGGACGTCAGTGATGGGGAATTGCAGGAAGCAATGAGATATTAAACCCAAAAGTTCCTGCCTGTTCAGTTGGACGATTCCAAAAGAGTTGTCCTCCATATTAAACAGGGTTATTCACCTCGTGGCTGTGGCTGTGTCACTCATACAGTAATTTCGGTGACAGTCAGCAGTAATTGCTGTAATGCCCTTCATTAATTCAACAGAAGATTTATTTGTGAATTACCACACATTGCTGAGAAGCATTCTGGATAAATAATTCAAGAAACTAATAATAATAATTTGGTCACTTAACCCACAACTGTTTGTGGGACACTGTTGTGCACAATTGGCTGCCGTATTTCGCCAACAAAATATACAGTCAATTCACTTCACAGTATCTGCGAAGCGCTTTGAGATGTCTAGAAGACGCGAAAAGCGCTACATCAAATGCAAGGATTATTATTTTTATAATTACTATAAAAATCACAGATTCACAGATCACTCAGCTGGCAGGCGCTCCACATACCTGTCTCCTTAGCCAGCTCTTGGAGGCAGAAGTAAATCACTCTCGCTCCGAAACTGAAGCCGATCAGTGAGACTGGCCTCCTGCCCTGCCCAGCGCAACAGTTAAAGTGAAAATGTCAGAGGGAGAAGAGTTTGTTAATAGATTAACCCTTTCGCCATCTCTCATTTTATTATTAAGCCAGATTTGTTTGGTTAGACGGGTATCTGAGAGGCGCAGAAATCCATCACCGTGCTTAAGGAGTATCCAAACCAAACAGAGTTACGTGCATTCCACTTCACGTAGAAATTCCTAAGATGTTTATTGGAATGAAATGCGCTCTCTCTACCTGGAGGGACATGTCCTGCTTACCTAATTCTGGAAAGTATTAGGCACGGATGAGGCATAGGCTCGGGGACCCCAGAGTGTGCAACGGGGTAACTGCTTAAGCCCAACGGATCGAGTTCGAGATCCTCATTCTTACATCCAAATCCCTCCAGTCTCTCCCCGAACTTACCTCTGTGACCTCCCTCAACCACACTGACCATCCATCCATTTCCTTGGCTCAGCGAGCACCGGACTTGCTTCCTGTCCCCCACCCTGTCCACACCATGGTCGTGTGGGCTCCATGCCAGAGTTCCTCCGACTCACTTACTCCCTCCCTCCTATCTTTTGAGGCACGTCTCAAAACGTACCTCTTTGACCGCACTTTCAGTCATCTTTCCCCTTCCTCTCCCCACCCACGCATCCCCCATCCGGGTCTCACCCCCAGCCAGTACTGTGAAGCACTTTGAGATTCATACAGCAAAGATATTTTACCTGTTGTCTGCTGAGCAACACCTGCGCCAGGTGTTTGCCCACCTCAGCCGACCGGTTCAGGCAGACGCCCCAGGGATTGTCGATGATGTTGGCGGCGGTGATGAGGGAAGCTGGCCAAGTGAGAGCCGTCACTAAACCTAACAGGAAAACAGAAGCCAGTTACAGCTCTGAGAACAGCAACAAATAAGAGCCTCCACACCGGGAAAGGAGACAAGAGCATCAAACGCTCGGAATTCACCATAAAGAATTAGTCTCTACCGCCCCCATCCTTTGGAACTCCATCCCAGACCCTTCACCTCACTCCCTCCCTTGCCTCCTTCAAGGCCTGTCTCAAGATACTCCTCTTTGACTGTGCCTTTGGCCATCTTCCTACCCCCCCTTACCTCAACCCCCCATCCCTCCCCCCCACCCCGCTCGGGTCCAAGTCCCCGACTGTCCGGCGCCTTGGGAAAGGCGTTATACAAATGTAATGTTGTTTTGTAATGTCACAATAATTTCCTCCAGTTGGGGAATCACTGACAAGGATACTGTCAGAGGCATTGCTTTACTCAAATAGATTTGATAGTTTGGAATTTTTTCCGCAAGCGGCTATTGAGGCTGGGTCGATGGAATCGTTCAAAGGGAAACTGGAGAAACAGCTGAGCAGTGAGTGCAAACAATAAGGAGTAACGCAGAGCTGGAAATTGGGATAAACAAAACACTGACAAAACTCTGCGCTGATCAGGTCTCTGTGGTGCTCCATTACTGTTAAGCGCTCTGGGACACGTCCCTGCATGAGGGGCACTGTATGAATGCAAGTTGTTGTTCGTGTTGTTGATTACTGAAATGTGGCTAGTGGGGACCAAGCTTAATGTAACAACGATCACAATCACAGCACATTCTACTCTTGGAGAAAACTCTTATTTGATTGATCACCGTGGCAGAATCCTCCCCCCACCCTCACCCACCTCTGCCTCTAAATCGTTTTGCCCACTTGTTGCAGCCAATGAACCAGCAGATCTCAGTGACTTTGTGTTGACCCAAGAGACTGAATTTTAAACAGAAAGTTTCATCCTGTTTCCCTGCTCTCACACCCTCCACCCACCAGTATCTTTCCCGAGGGCCTGTGTGGTAGAAAGCCCAAGGACTCGCCTGACAGGACGGTGTATTTGAGAGCCTCCTGGGCCACCATGTTTAGCAGGCCGTTGAGCAGAGTGACCAGCGCGTTGCCGAGCTCCATCAGGTACACGGACTCCCAGGCCAGGCAGTACTGCTCCTTACACTGCCGCAGGCTCCGCCAAGCAGTCTCGAAGCTTCCTAACGTCAGAATGTAAAAGGAAAGAACTGATGTTCATATTTATATAATTTCATCTCATCAGTGAGGCAGTAAACGAGAAGCACAAAGGGATTAGATAGCTTTACATAGACTGTACAGCATGGAAACCAGTCTGTGCCGGTGTTTACAATCCACCGGTCAGTAAACAAGATGACAGAGTGGTGGGAATGTGAAATTCTCCAGGGTAAACTGGTTGGAGTCTGTCAATTCTTTCTGAAGAGCGGTGGACACTTGACGAAGTGCAATATTAAAAGGAAGTGCATCCCTACCCACCCCGCCCTCCACCCCTCATGATCCCAACCACCAGCTCGGGTGCGGATTCCTGACTGGCCGGAGCCTTGGGACATTCTCCTGATGTGAAAAGCCCTGTGTAAATGTAATTTGGTTTTGTTGAGCAGGAGTGGGATTAGCCTGGTTGACACGTGGAGACGGGACGAGAGCTGATTTGGTTTAGTTTCCTGTCGCATTCCCTGGCCCCTGCCGCTCAGCGCTATCTCACCATATTTCCCTGTGCAGAGCCAGCCAGTCACCGCGATGGTGATGTGCAGTTGGGTTCCCTCGGTCAGTGGAAGGAACTCAAACTCCTCGATCGCCCCTACTCTCTTGTTCATTTTATATCCTGAGGAGCAGTCAGAGCATTCCATCTTCAGACTGATAGCCTGGGCCAATACAAAAGTGCAGCCGCAATTTTTCCACAGAAGCTGCTACACACATCCCCCTCCGTTATCCCCCCACTTCACTATGCACAACATCCTCCTCTATGGGCAGGGCACTGCGATCACAGATTCTTCCCACAGAACTCCCATTAACCCTGTAAGAGTGGACCTACCTACACAAGCAGTGGGAAACTTGCCAGACAGTGCTCTCCATGGCAAGCTATGCGGTTTTAGCTGGTTAAACCTCTAGCTTTACCCTCCCAAACACGTGGTTGAGGTCCCCAAGCCTTGGCTGCTGCCAATCTGTGCCTTATACTCTCCCATAATTAGGTGAACAGGATGGGTCCCTCTAGGGATAGAGTGCACATTCCATTCCAACACACAACCATTTCCAGGTGTAAGTGGAATGCACAGAACTCTGGCTGTTTGGCTTGGAGACTCTTAAGCGCGGTGATGGGTTTCCACATGCATCAGACACCCAGCTGGCCAAACAATCAGTTGGGAGTATGCTCACTCGAGTCAGCAGACCCTGGGGACCATGTTGGGGCTTTGATCTCACAGTCGGCTGACACCTCAATTCAGGGCTGGTGGGGAGATGGTAAGGAGCTACACGGGGAAGTTTGAACGTGACTAGACCCAAAAATGCAAAGACTTTCTTTCCTTTTGTCACGGGTTAGAGATGTCATAGGGGACTCACCTGCCAGGCCTGCCCCCGCGGCCCCCATCACAGAAGCCATGATAGCCACTCCCGCCGCAGAGCCAATGGCAGCGGCTCCTGCCGTCCCCACCACAGCCGCAGCTCCAGCCGCCACCAGAGGGGCTGCCAGCCCCCCCGTCAGTCCTGTGTACACACAATACAAACCCAAACCCCCCCACCGTCAGCCCTGTGTACACACAACAGCAACTTCAAGCGGCAATGCTGGGGGGGGGGAGGTGTGCCGCGGTTGGGGGTTATTCAGGAGGGGGGCTATTGAAGAGGGGGGTGAACGAAACCCACCTATGACTGTCCCACCCCCAACTGCAGCCAGGCCAATCAGGAAATATCTCTTCAGCCGTCTCCGACTAGCCTTTCGTTGGGAACTCTCAGCCTGTCTGTAATAGAGGGGAGCAGAAGTCAGTGTGCGCACAGAAGGGCAACTCAGCAAAAGGAAGGAAAACACAGACATTTTTAACGATTATTTAAAATAAGAGAACTTACGTCAGTGGTCCACGTGAACAGCCAATAATGGAAAGAAATACAATTAGTGATAATTCAATCCATGAAAAGCAAATATGCCCATCTCAGTCTTTATGGATTTGTTCGATGAACAAACTCTTAAATTCACTTGGAATTTGGAAGCCGATTAGCTGCCATTCTCGAAAAGAGTTAAAAAAAAAGATAATAAATGGGTCACTCAATCCATGACTGTTTGTGGGACGCTGTTGTGCACAATTGGCTGCCGCGTTTCGCCCACAAAATACACAGTCAATTCATTTCACAGTATATTCTGTTAAGCGCTTTGAGACGTGCTTACAGTCACCCCCCCCTTCCCTCTCCCACTAACTCGGGTCAGACTCCACCACTGTTAAGCGTTCCAGGAAGCCACCCTGCATGAAGGGCACTATATAAATGCAAGTTGTTGTTGTCCACCTGAATTTTATTTTATGTCCTAATTCTGATGTTCTTATAACCAGGGGTCACAGTCTTAAAAATTAAGGGTCAGCCGTTTAGAACAGAGTTGAGGAAACATTTCTTCACTCAGAGGGTAGTAATTTATGGAATTCACTCCCCCAGAAGGCTGTAGATGCTCAGTCCTTGAACATCTTCAAGGCTGAGACTGATAGATATTTTAAAAATAGAGGGATTAGGGGATATGGGGACAGGGCAGGTAATTAGAGTTAGGTCTGAAGATCAGCCATGATCTTATCAAATGGCGGGGCACAGGCTCGAGGGGCCGAATGGCCTACTCCTGCTTTTAATTCTTATGTTCTAATAGTAGATGGGACCTCTGTTTAACTTCGTATCTGAAAGATGAAATGGTGGGGAGGGTAAATTCTCCACAAGTGGCCTTGGTGAGCAATGCAACCTTTCCCCTTTTCCTTCCTTTCACCTACAAAACACACAGTCACTGCACTTTATAATGAATCCTTTCAGTGAAGCTTTAAGATGTCCTCCTCACGTAAAAGGTATAGCATGAAATGCAAGATGTATTCTGTACTTAGGCACCTCTGACCACACAGCCTTACACAGTTCTGCACTGGAATGTCAATCTCGTGAGTCAGAGTGAGAATGCTAGCAACTGATGCTGATTGACAAGTGCAAAGCCATGTTCATATCTCTTGGACTGTGAAACTCTTGCAATCATTGATAACTGAGTCATAACAAAGTTGTACTTTGTGCGACTATTTTTGTCGACAAATATAATCAATTCAGTATATTGTGAAGCACTTTGAGACATCTCGAAGACGTGATAAGGCACTACATCAAATGCAAGGATTATTATTATTATTATTATTATTTCTAAACTAAAAGGAACTTGTTATGGCTTTGCCTTACTCTGAATCCTCCGCCTCATGTCCTTTTAAACTCTTCACCAGCGATTCTTCATAAACCTCCAGCTCCTCAAAGGGAACTTGCAGTAGCCCCGAGACATGGCGGATTAAAACCCGAGCACGAGAGTCATAATATCCTGCAACACAAACTGTCGTCACCCACAACCATCAGCGTGTTATACCCCTGCAATGGTATAACATTGGCTGAAATGCTTTCGATGGAATTACCATGGCCGATAGAAATTGCGGAAATGTTTTGCATAAAATTGCGGGGAGATTTGGCCAGTTTCGCAGAAAGTAGCGGGTGGGGGTTGATTGGTGCTATTGAGAGGTACATTTTACTGCCAACCTTATTTTTCACTTTATTGATAAAAACTACACATGAAAAAGTAACAAATATTAGATTGCTACCAAAACATTAATGCTTTCTTTAACAAAAACTAGGTGGTCCATGGATGGGGTGGGGTGGGGGGGAACGGACGGGCAATCAATCACAACAGCGGGCTCTCGGGCCGTCAATTATGCTTAGCTGCTGTTGTCAACAATTCCATCACTTCATCGGGATCTCAGTCATTTCCAAACTGCTCTGTGAGCACACACAAACATTGTCAGTTAAATGCTGACACCCATTTATTGGCATTCGACAAGTATTATTACATCATAACACTAGGAACGGTTTGCCGCCTGTGAAGACACTGTGCAGCTTTGCACGAGCTGCAATTGGACCTTGACTCACGATTGCTTCTATAAACCCAAACTCTGGAATCCACGCCACACAATAAAATACAATACTGTTCACTGCACCTGGAAACATCCATGACTCACCGTCTCTTAGTGAAAAGGAGACAAGATCCTGAAACAGAAGAACAATTAATTTGGCTGATTTCAATATACATTAATGTAAAAACACTGAATGCCTCTGCCTCTGGGGAATCGCCCTTTATTAATCAAACTCTGTGGTCCCCAAGCCTTGGCTCTTGCCAACCTGTGCCTAATAGTTTCCGGAATTAGGTAAACATGATGTGTCCGTCCAGAGAGAGAGTGCGCATTTCCAACAATCTGTCTCTGGAATTCCCATGTGTAGGTGGGATGCATGGAAATCTCTTGGTTTGGATACTCTTAAGCATCGGTGATGGGTTTTGTGTCAGACTGCACTACTCGAATCCTTACCCACTTCAGTTCTCGCTAAGCTCCACCTTCAAAGCCCAACACTTGAGCTCATTGCAGATCCATAGCCACCCCGCCTCCCCAAGCCCCACTGGTGCCCGAACCAGTGCATCCCTAACCTCTTTATCTGTCCAGGGTAAAAATCTACCTCTTTGACTGCGCCTATGGGATCTTCCTCTTTCCCTCTCTCCCTTGCTCAGTGTGTGACCCTATAAAGTGCTCTAAGACAGCGTGGTCCAACTGGCATCCAGCCCAGCACATGATTTTATCTGGCCCAAGACCATCGCCCAGCTCCCACCCCCAGCTCAGGTTACCAACTGGCAGTGACGAGCGCTTTGGGATGTCCTTCCAACATGAAAAAGGCACTGTGCAAATGTTGTTATGTTCCTGGAAGAGAAATACAGAATATTGTTCATATGGGCCCCCTTACCTTTCCCAAATAGGGAATCTGGCTCACAGCAGCCAACAGATTGTTCCCCCACCCTGCTGTAAGATGTTATTGTGAAGAGCGCTATATACATGCACCAGCAGAGAGCACTGTGATAACCCAGGGCTGACCTGAGGAATGAGGATTGCCGCGTCCTTTAGCGCCATTTCTTCCCGGAGCAAATCTGCAAATGAGTGGCTTCCCTCCTCTCCCGCTCCGCTGGCAAAAGCTTCCATCACCGGCAACACCGCCTCAGAGAGTTGCAGCCATCCCACAAGCCCTCGTATAAACCCTGTCCTGAACGAGCTGAGTGTAAAGCAGCCACATTTAAGTCACTTCTTTAGTACAGACTCATTCACAACATACAACAACTTGCACTTATATAGCGCCCTCCATGCAGGATAGCGTCTCAGAGCGCTTAACAGTGGCAGAGCCTGGCTGAGACCATAACGTAATAATAATCCTTGCATTTGATATAGCGCTTATCATGTCTTCGAGACATCTTAAAGCGCTTCACATAATAGACTGTAAAGTGAATTGACCATATATTTGTGGGCAGAACGCAGCAGCCAATTGCAGCGTAGACAGGTCCAAGCACCTTATTTCTTCCTGGAGTGAGTATTTCCTGTGCCTTGTGGTTCACGCCAGACAAGACGAAAAAAAACAAGGTCACTGTCGGCAAATTGTAAACAGTTTTGGACACAGAGTTAATAATAATAATGATTTATAGGAAGGATCTAAAATTAACACAGCATGACACTGGCAACGTTGGTTCACTAGTCTGAGTTAGGAACAAATGGCTTCTCTCATTGGACGTGAAAAGGTTAAGGGAAGTTAAATAGATTTAATATGAATTTAAAAATTGAAAATGGGAGAAAATAATAGGAATAAAGATACACAAATCCTAACAGGGAACGCTGTGGGTTAGTTACAGTCCGGAACTAAGAGGGTGGGACATTACAGGCCATCATGCAAAACAATTCAGCGGCGACTTGACACACTGCTCTGCGCAATTGGCTGCCGCGTTTCGCCCACAAAATACACAGTTACTACACTTTACAGTGTATCTCGTGTAGAGCTTTCAGACGTCTCGAAGACGTCACACAGCGCTGTATCCAATGCCCTCACAATGGACAATCCTCGGCCTCTGATGTGTTGGAGTTTCTTTAAAACTTTTTTTTTTAAAAATGAGAATGACCCCCAACCCCCTGTACCCCCCCGGTACCCCCCACCCCCGGTACCCCCCCCCGGTACCCCCCACCCCCGGTACCCCCCGGTACCCCCCACCCCCGGTACCCCCGGTACCCCCACCCCCGGTACCCCCCACCCCCGGTACCCCCCGGTACCCCCCACCCCCGGTACCCCCCACCCCCGGTACCCCCCGGTACCCCCCACCCCCGGTACCCCCCGGTACCCCCCACCCCCCGGTACCCCCACCCCCGGTACCCCCCCGGTACCCCCCACCCCCGGTACCCTCCCGGTTCTGACCTCTGCTCTTCTCCAGGGAACAGCGAGCACAGGGAAACCCCGCACAGACCCGCACAGGCGAACCGACCCGCGTCAGTCAACCTCCGGCCGAGCGGCTCCGCCATCCTCAGGCCCCGCCCTCCCGGGTAGTGGGAGGAGTCTCAGCTCCGGGGACGGGGCCGCGGGTGTCAGCAGCAAAACCCGGAAATACCGCACTGCAGGAAGTCACATCCCCGCCCTCAGCCCTCAGCCCCACCCTCAGCCCTCAGCCCTCAGCCCCGCCCTCAGCCCTCATCCCCGCCCTCAGCCCTCAGCCCCGCCCTCAGCCCTCAGCCCCACCCTCAGCCCTCAGCCCCGCCCTCAGCCCTCAGCCCCGCCCTCAGCCCTCAGCCCCACCCTCAGCCCTCAGCCCCGCCCTCAGCCCTCAGCCCCGCCCTTAGCCCTCAGCCCCGCCCTCAGCCCCCCTCAGCCCTCAGCCCCGCCCCTGCTCTCAGCCCCGCCCCCACGCCCTCAGCCCCGCCCACGCCCCCCGCCCTCAGCCCCGCCCCCCGCCTTCAGCCCCGCCCCCCCAGCTGTTGCTCTCTAACCTAAGTATGTGCACCAACTACAACAACTTGCAGGGCAGCGTCCCAGAGCACCTGACGGTAGTGGAGCACAACGTGGAGCCGGGGGGAGTGGGAGGGGACCGTAGGCACCGGTGAAAGAGGAAGGTCTTCAGGCACGACCTGAAGATGGGGAAGGAAGGGGCGAGGCAGAGGGATAGAGCGAGAGTGTTCCAGAGGTGGAGATAGGCGGTCCTCATCAGGACCGGACATGGGGAAGGAGAGCTGTGGGTTGAACTTGCCACTTAGGTTGCGCACCGATTCGTTGAGTCTGAGGAATAGGCCGGGGAGGTTAAGGAGGTCGGAGCCACTGGACAGAAGACGTTGACAGGAGCCAAGGAGTATGGTTTCCGTCTTGTCAACGTTGAGTTGTAGGAAGGTCTCATTCATCCAGCCCCAGATGTCCGTCAGACAAGCTGACATGGTTAGGGTTAATCATCATAAGTACAGCACCTTTTCTGTCGGGTGTCTCCAAGTGCTTCACAGGATTCACTGCAAAGTGCGTCTGTCGATGAACGCGGTAGCCAATTAGCATACAGTGATGTCCCGCAAACAGCCATGAAGTGATTGACTCAATTGCTTGTAACACCTCAGTAACATTCAGACACGTTCCAGGAGATGCATCCACTCTATCCAACAAGTATGCAAGCGGATGTTTAATAATAATAAAGTTTAACTCCATATGGGAAATATTGAAGAAAACGTTCTGTTTTAATAACTTTATTTTCCAACAAAATCAACAGCAACAGCTTGCCTTCGCACACAAAATATACAGTCAATTCACTTTACAGTACATTCTGTGAAGCTCTTTGAGACGTCTCGAAGATGTGATAAGACGCTGTATCAAATGCAAGGATTATTATTATTTACACAGTGCCCGTCACGCAGGGTAAAGTCCCAGAGTATTGACAGTGGTGGAGCAGCATGCCGAGCTGGGCAGAGGGGAGAGGTGCTCAAGGCACAGTGGATGAAGAAGATTTTCAGGCGTGATCTGAAGATGGGGAAGGAAGGGGCAAGGTGGAGGGATAGAGGAAGATGTTCCAGTGTTTCAGGGTGCAGTGGCTGAAAGTGTGGCCACCGATAGACAGAGGGCACAGGGGACATGCAGGAGGCTGGAATCAGTCAAGCGGACGCAGCGGATTGTGGTTTGGGGAGTAAGCAAGTTGGAAAGGTGAGGTGCCAGAGCATAAAGGGATTTTTAAACGCATGTGAGCATCTTGCATCGATACTGACAATAGGGAGCCAGTGGAGCCTGGCTGGAACTGGTGTAATGGGGGGGACGAAGAATAGTATGGGCGAGTATGCGTGCGCGGAGTTTTGGATCAGTTGTATTTTGTGAATGGTGACGATTGGTGGGACCAGTGAGGAGGGCATTTGAGAAGTGCAAAAGGAATGATCTGGTAAATGTTTGGGAGCCGTGGTCAGAAGGTAGTCGGTCGCAGCCCCACATTGGTGAGTAAGCTCACAGTCCAGCTGTGTTTTGCTGAAGGTGCCGATTTCCAGGTGAAATGTTAAGCAAGCTCCTGTCTCCTTATTCTTCAGGTGGACGTTAAAGATCCTGCAACGCAACTTGAAAAGAGAAGAGTTCCTCTCTCCGGTGTCCTAGCCAACAATCTCCCAGATACAATCAGTCATTTCACCTTGTGATTGTTTGTTGGGCTTTGCTGTTTGTAAAACAGCTTCCATATCTGTGTAGAAAAACAGTCGCTACACATGACAGTCATTATTGTAAAGCCCTTTGAGATGTTTTGACTTGATGCTGAATATTTGTTTGTTCCATTAGTTTTACTGGTTTGGGTACCTTCATTATTGGCTTCTTGTTATAACTGTTATGTTTGTTTGGTGAAGCACTTGGTTCGATGGCGAAATCTCTCGCCTTTTCCTTGACATGAAACAGACTATGAAAAAGATCAAATAACATATCACTGCCATCAGACAGAGACCCCAAACTAGGAACACTTTATCCGTAACCTGGAGCACAAGGATCAGAGTGATCAAGAAGACAACCAACAGGACAGACAGGTGTTCGACACCCACCTCACGCCGATCTCCCTCGCCAACTTTGCTTCCTTCCTCAGTGCTTCCAATAAGAGTCGTGGACCCCTGGTTCAGAGTGAGGAGGTGAGGAATCAGCAAAAGTTCGGGATAGTCTTCTGGCTTTGCTGGAGACCTGTCGTGTATCAGTTCGAAAAGCTCCTCCTGATCAAGTAAATTAAACACGGCCCCCTGGGATACCAGTGTGCGTGTCCTACACAGAGGATAGCTCACAACCCAACAGTCCTCATCGTTCCTGGCCAGGACCTGAAGGCACACGGCACAGAAAACATGTTGACAGGTTAGCACTTTGGGCTTTCGAATAAGAACATCGTAATGGCAACAACAAACCAGGCAATGAGTTTCAGGCAGCGATTCTTTGCGAACAATCCCCTTCTGCTCAGATCCAGGTGAGGCCATTATGACTTCAATACCATCTCCTCCCTTAGGACACTTTACCACCCACAGGTTGAAGTTACAAAAAGCTGCCCTTTATACTCTGGTCCTGTGTGTCATTGCTGACTGAGGCAAGGTCCTGAGGCAATGGTTTAATATTTGAAATTTTTCCGTTTAATCATTAACTCCAATTTATTTTCCTTTTTGAATTGAAATTTTTATCGTGCCTTATCAATCCGACAATGTTTTTGGTAATTACTGTTACATGTGTAGTGTTTACAACAGTGAAGTTGCGCACACATGAGATTGATCAATTTATATTTCCATTTGATATCACACCTTTCACATCAGGAGGAATGTGTCAAAGCAAATGAGCAATTTTATTTGGCGGATTGTTGGCCAGGACACCAGGAGAAACTCCCTTCTCTTTTTGAACAGTGGCATGGGATCATTAATGTCCACCTGAACAAACAGAAAGAGCTTTGGATTAATGTCCCAGGGGAGGATGGAACCTCCAACACTACACTACACTGCACTACACTACAGGGGCATTAGTGTGAAGGAGGAGCTGGTGTTTTGGTGTGCGATTTCACGCTGTGACCTCCTGGAGTCTCCTCACCATCTCCTGCACAGTAACTCAGCAAGTGCCATTTGAAACTTCAACATCTACAACAGTACTATTAGTGATAATTACTTACAATCTTATGTGTATCATAACACTCATTTTGTGACAATAAAAGTCAGAATGCTGATCGGAGCAATTTGTACTTTTTCTGCCCTCTGATGACATTAGTGCAGATTAATCAACAATCAGTGCGTAATAAATGCAGAGCGGTTAATCAGAAAGAACTCGCGATTTTCATCACCTCAAAACAACAACAAATTATATTTGCAGAGAGTGCCTTCACGCCAATGCTCCAGACATTGGCCACAGCCTCGTGACTGTTTGTGAGCAGAATTGCTGCTATATCTAATATGTAAACAATCACTGCAACTTTTGAGACATTTTGATTCGATAAAATCCCATTAAACACTGACATTCTTAATTGTGTGCGAAGGTCACTGAGAGATTGTATTGTTATCGTTGATGTGAGGTGATCGGAGGGGAAACGGGAACTTTCCCGTCAGTTGAGCGATGAATGCGCGGCGCCGTGACCGCAGCCCAACACGGCGGCGGGTGGGAAGGAGGCGCTCGCTCGCGTGTCACGCGGCTCCCGGGGCTGCCCGGGCTCAGGCGGGGGCGGCGGGTGCACGGGGTCCAGGTCTCCTGTGGCGGAGAGCCTGGAGTGCAGTCGGAGGCGACGGCCCACCCGGGATCAGGACTCCAGGCGCCCGCAGCGGCGAGGCTGTGACTCGGCGTCTGAAGCGGGACGGAGCCGCGAGGCTGACACCAGGCACAGGATTTCCCGGTGAGGACCCCATGTCCCGAGCAGCGGCGGCGGCGGCGGCGGCGGCAAGAACCCACTGGGCAGAACATCACTATCACCGCCCCCACCCCCGCCCCCTTCACAGCCCCCACCACCGCCCCCTTCACCGCCCCCATCACCGCCCCCTTCACAGCCCCCATCACCGCCCCCTTCACAGCCCCCATCACCGCCCCCTTCACAGCCCCCATCACCGCCCCCTTCACAGCCCCCATCACCGCCCCCTTCACAGCCCCCATCACCGCCCCCTTCAACCCCCATCACCGCCCCCTTCACAGCCCCCATCACCGCCCCCTTCACAGCCCCCATCACCGCCCCCTTCAACCCCCATCACCGCCCCCTTCACAGCCCCCATCACCGTGCCCCCATCGCCGTCCCTATCACTGCCCCCCATCACCTCCATCACTGCCCCTATCACTGCCCCCCATCACCCACATAACTGCCCCCATCGCCGCCACCATCAACAACAACTTGGATGTATATAGCGCCCTCCACGTCGGATGGCTTCAGAGCGCTTCACAGTAACGGATCCCGGGGCAGAGCCAGAGGGAGGGAGAATGATCTTGGGGAGGGGGAGGAGCCAGGGGGAGGGGGAAGAAGGTGACCGAAGGTGCGGTCGAAAAGAAAGGGGTCGAGGCGAAGGGAGTTCCAGAGCCTCGGTGTGTAGTGGCTGAAGACACGGCCGCTGATGGCTGGGTGGGGCTCCAGTTTTACCCACCTGGCAGTGCAAGATCTGAAAAGTCAACTCTCTGCGGCCGTCTCTGTGATTATTTGGTTCCCGAGCCAGGCGGGTCCACAGTGCACTACCTCAGCCAGCCTGGCTCATCAGAGGACTTGGAGAATCTCTCTGGGGGGGGCACAGAGTTTTTTTTATGACCAGGATTTTATGAATGGTAGTGGAGGGGAGACCGGCGAGGAGGGCATTTGAATAGTCTTTTGGAGTGAGGTATTGGCGGAGATGGGCGATGCGTCGGAGGTGGAAGAAAGCAGTGCTGGTGAGGGACCGGATGTGGGGGAGGAAGGATAATTGGGGGTCAAACCTGATGCCTAGGTTGCCCCCATCTCCTCACTGAGCCTCAACAGCCCAGCGGGCTAACCATGGCTCGCTGAACACTCCTATCCGCTCCGAGTCTCAGCATTCGCACATTGGCTGCTGCAATTGACCCGAACTGCTTCCCCAAGATGTTCCCGACCCCATCCTCTTCCTTCCACTACTCCAGCTCAAGCCTCCTCCTGCCCCAATTCCTATCGCTCCTCGACTTCCCCTTGGCCTCCCTCTGCTCCTCCCTTCACATTCTCCTTCGTGCTCACCGTGGTAGACGCTGTCAGCTGTCCAACAGCACTCACCCTGACTGCCCCTTGCCCAACTCTTGCCGCAAGGCCCACCGGCCCTCACCCACGGAAGCCAACCTCTCCTCCCTCACCCACATCCCCACCCAACCCGTCTGCCCACCCCCTCCCCACCCTCATCTCCCCCACACTCCCACCACTAACTGTCAGTCTGCAGAACGTCCACTCACTAACAAATAAGTCCCTCACAATCTATGACTTCACTGTCAAGGAAAGCATTGACATCCTTGCCCTCACTGAAACCTGGGTCACCCTAGGCAGCACCTTCCCACTAGTCGAGGCCATACCTCCAGGTTACACCTTTAACCAAACCCCACGTCCTAATCACCATGGCAGTGTCGTGGCTTTTATCTCCCGGTCTCCCCTCGGTCTTTCCCCTTACTCCTCCAGAACCTTCCCCTGAACGTCTTACCCTCTACCACCCCTCCAGGCTTTCCCTCAAAATCCTTCTTGTTTACCGTTCCCCCCACGGCTTCCCCCACCTTCCTCTCGGACATCTCCACTCTCCTATCTTCCCTCTCCCTCTGCTCTGAACGCCTCCTAATCTTAGGCGACTTCAACTTCCACTTCACCCCCTCCTGCTCTACCTCTGCCGACTTCTCCTCCCTCCTCTCTTCCCTTAACCTCTCTCTCCACATCCACTCCCCTGCCCATGACCGTGGCCACCCCCTTGATCCGGTGATCACCATCTCAGACATCACCATCATCGACAAAGCCATTTCGGACCACCACTTAATTTCCCTCAACACCTCCGTACACCATCCCCTTTCTCAACCCTCTACCATCACATACCATCCGTGGAAAAAAAATTCCTCCCTCTACACTGCCCTGGAGTCATCTGGCCCTCCCTGACCGATCTCCCCTCCTTGTTCCCTTTTCTCCACAACTTCCTCTCCTCCATTCTGGACTCCTTGCCTCCCTCATCTCCTGAACTGCCTCATACTCCCATAAATTTCCGTTCCCTCAAGGCACAAGTCTGAGCTGCCAAACGCACCTGGACCAAATCCAAACTAACGGTCCATTGGCAGATTGGCTTCACCATACCAAGACCTACCGCTGCACCCTTGCCTCCGCCAAATCCTGCTTCAAGGGTACTTGGAGGAAAAGGACAACTCCAGGCTTCTCTTTTCCACCACAAACCACTTTGCCATGCCTCACCTATCCTCTCCTCTAACTCCAATTGTGAGGAGATGCTGGACTTCCTCGAATCCAAAATTGATGGATATGTTCAGCCACCTCTACCCCATCCACCGGCACCCCCACATCACCTCTCCCTCATGGCCAACCCACCACTATACTCCTTCGACCCTATCTTTCCCTCCTCCCTTACTGCCATCATTCACAAACTCAAACCCACCACCTGCTCCCTAAATCCCATCCCCACCTCTCTCATCTCCTTATTCTGGCCCCTCTCTTGTCCAATGTCATCAACTTCTCCTTGTCTACTGGTTCAGTTTCCATCCCCTAAAAACAGCCGTCATCAACCCCATCCTGAGAAAACCTTCCCTGGATCCATCCCTCCTCTCCAGCTACCGCCCTATCTCTAACCTCCCATTCCTCTCCAAGGTCCTGGAACGAGTCATCGTGTCCCAGCTCCACTCCTTTCTCTCTCGCCATTCCCTCTTTGAACCCCCTCCAATCCGGCTTCCGCACTGCCCACAGCACGGAAACAGCCCTGGTCAAAGTCACTAATGACATTCTGAACATCTGTGATCAGGGCTCCCTCTGCCTCCTTGTCCTCCTCGACCTCTCTGTCGCCTTCGACACTGTCGACCACTCCATCCTCATACACCGCCTCTCCACTTTACTCAATCTTCGCGGACCTGCCCTTGCCTGGTTCGATTCCTATCTCTCTCACCGTCTCCACTTTGTTGTCATGTCTTGTGTCCCCCAGGGCTCTGTCCTTGTCTCCTCTTTAATATCTACCCCTTGGTGTATGTATGCGGATGATACCCAACTCTATTTTTCTGCCTCCACCCTCAACTCCAGGACCACTGCTGTCCTGACAGTGACTGTCTGTCGGACATCAAGTCCTGGATGAGGGCAAATTTCCTACAGTTGAAGTGAACAAGACTGAGGCCCTCCTGATTGGCTCACACCAGCGCCTCTGCACCTCAGGCTCCGGCAGCATCAACCTCCATGATTGCACACTAAAACTCACCAACTCACCAGCCAGTCAGGAACCCGGGGGTCTTGTTCAACCCTCAACTGTCTTTTCTCCCCCACATCCAAGCCATGACCCGCTCTGCCTTCCCTCACCTCCGTAACATCGCCCGACTCTGCCACTACCTCAGCTCTCAGGCGCTGAAACTCTTGTTCATGCCTTCATCACCTCCAGGCTCGACTATGCAAACGCCTGCGTGTCGGCCTTCCCAACTCCTCCCTCCACAGCTGCAGATAATCCAGAACGCTGCAGCCCATGTCCTCTCCCGCACCAAACTCTGTGACCCCATCTCCCCCATTCTCGCCTGACTCCATTGGCTCCTTATCGTTCAGAGGATCCAGTTCAAGATCCTGGTCCTCACCTACAAAGCCCTCCATGGCCTCGCCCAACCCTACCTCTGTGACCTCCTAACCCCCTACCAACCTGTCCGCTCCGTCCGCTCAGCCAGCTCTGGCTGCTCCACGTCCCCCGACCCACCCGCCCCACCATTGCCGGGAGAGCCTTCAGCCATTCTGCCCCCAACCTCTGGAATTCCATTTTCCAGTCACGCCGCCTCACCCTCTTCGTAACAACAACAACAACAACAACAAGATTCCATTTATAAAGCGCCTTTCACGTCAGGAGGACGTCCCAAGGCGCTGCACAGTTGGGTCATGACCCGAGCAGGGGGGAAATGGTCAGGGTGAGGGAAGGGAGGGAGCGAGGAGGGGGGAAATGGTCAGGGTGAGGGGAGGGAAGGGAGGGAGCGAGGAGGGGGAAGAGAGTCGAGAGGGGAGCTGAAGGCACGGTCAAAGAGAAAGGTTTTGAGACCGGCCTTGAAGGAGGAAAGGGAGGAAGCGGCGAAGGCACTGGGGGATGGAGTTCCAGGGCCTCGGGGCTGAAGGCCCGACCACAGATGGTAGGGCGGTTGGGGCGGGGGACGTGGAGCAGACCGGAGCCAGAGGAACGGAGGGTACGGACAGGTAGGTAGGGGGATAGTAGGTTGGAGAGGTAGGAGGGAGCAAGGCCGTGAATGGCCTTGTAGGTGAGGATGAGGATCTTGAAATCAATCCTCTGGGGGAATGGGGAGCCAGTGGAGGCGAGCGAGGGTGGGAGTGATGTGGTCCCGAAGCCTGGTGCGGGACAGTACACGAGCTGCAGAGTTCTGAATGACCTGCAGCTTGTGGAGGGAGGTGGCGGGAAGGCCGGCGAGGAGAGAGTTCCCATAGTCCAGCCTTGAGGTGATAAAGGCATGAACCAGGGTTTCAGCAGCGTGAGGGGTGAGGTAATGCCGTAGTCTGGCGATGTTCCGGAGGTGATGGAAGGCGGTGCCAGTTGTGGTGCGGATGTGAGGGAGAAAGGACAGCTCAGGGTCGAACAGAACCCCGAGGTTCCTGATGGCTTTGAGAGGTGGAGAGCGCAGCCTTGGATGCTGATGGTGTCAGCGCCTGAGGTGCGGAGGCGCTGACGTGAGCCAATCAGGAGGGCCTCAGTTTTGCGCACGTTGAGCTGAAGAAAGTTATCTCTCGTCCAGGACTCGATGTCGGACAGGCAGGCTGTCAGGACATCGGTGGTCGTGGAGTTGAGAGTAGAGGAGGAAAGGTAGAGTTGGGTGTCATCTGCATACATGTGGAAGTTAACTCCATGTCTGCGGATGATGTCACCAAGGGGGAGCATATAGAGGGTGAAGAGGAGGGGACCGAGGACAGAGCCCTGAGGGACACCACATGAGACAGTGCGGGGGGTGGAGGAGAAGCCATTCGTCGAGACAAAATGAAGACGGTGAGAAAGGCACGACCTAAACCATTCAAGGACAGTGCCTTGAAGGTTGAGGTGGGAGGACAAGCGGTGGAGTAGGATAGCGTGGTCGACCGTATCGAATGCTGCCGATAGGTCGAGGAGGACGAGGAGACAGAGGGAGCCCTGGTCACAGATGGTCAGGATATCATTGGTGACCTTGACCAGGGCAGTTTCTGTGCTATGGGCAGCACGGAAACCTGACTGAAGGGGTTCGAAAAGAGAATGGGTGGAAAGGAAAGAGCGCAGTTGGGAGGCGACAACTCTTTCCAAGACCTTGGAGAGAAAGGGGAGGTTGGAGATGGGCCGGTAACTTGATAGCTGCGACGCATCAAGGGAGGGTTTTTTCAGGGTGGGCGTGATGATGGCAGTTTTTAATGGCAGTTTCCTTCAAGTCCCGACTCAAGACCCTCCTCTTTAACCAGGATCACCCCCCCCTTCCCCTCCCCTCTCCCTCCCTGACCCCAGCTCGGGTCTGAAATGCTGTACACTGTGCCTTGGGACGTCCTCCTGACATGAAAGGCGCTATACAAATGAAATCTTGTTGTTGTTGTTCAGATAAGCCAGATTTAGAAATGTTTAGTCACACATCTTGTCTAGGATTTTTTTCTTTCCTTCTTCCTCTGCTCTTTAGATTCTACTCCACTGCTCCATCCTCTGGTTTTCAGCTTCTGTGCTATGTAACTTCTCAACCTGGTGACGATTTTTAGGGGTGGAAGGTTTACCAACATTTACAAAACCTGTACAGCATGGAAACAGACCACGCAATCCAACCAGTCCTTGACAGTATTTATACTCTCCACATGAGTCTCCCCAATTCCTTTCTCCCTCCCACACACTCCTATTTCCTTTTCACTCATGTGAAGGTCTAGCTTCCTCTTGAACCCACTTACACTATCTGATTCAACCACTGCTTCAGGCAGCGAGTTCCACAATCGCACTCCGCTCTGCGTGAAGAAGTTCCTCCTAAATTCCCTTTGGGATCCTCTCGTCGCTATCTTAGATTCGCGTCCCCTGATTACGGACTCACCAAGCAGTGAAAACAGCCTATTTATGCTAACTTTATCGAACCCTTTTAGAATTTTGAACAACTCTATTCGGTCATCTCTTAGATGTCTTCTCTCTAGCGAAAAAAGACCTAACCTGATAGCAGTAACCTGCCAGACCAGATATTATCATCCTCCTAAAACTACGCTGTACTGTTGCCACTCTTTCCATCACTGCTTATATCTTTCTTATTGTGTGGAGACCAGAATTGGGCACAATACTCCGAATGTGTTCCAAACGAGGTTTTGTATAAATTCAACATCTGGGGAGCTGGGGAGGAGAGCATTTGAATGATCAAGGCAGGAGGTGACAAACGCATGGACAAGTGTTTTGTCTCTATGGGTGTGCGGGTATCTATGAGCATCATGTAAACTGCAATCATTCAAAGAAATGCACTGAGTAATTTAAAAGCAAACAATTAAAGTTTCATTTGGGATTTGTGAAGCTGGGATTTAATTCCTGGAATAGGAACAATTAAAGATTGTTCATTGGTTAAATGTAATCTGAATTTGCAGAAAAATCAGTCATTGGATGCATTTGTTTATCAAAAATGTATTTATATAATCTGTGTCAAAAATAGTTACATTTTCATTACTAATATTTCACACCTTACAACAGACGATCAATACAAGAATAGTGTATGTTTGCCGTGGACTGTGTACTACGTATATCCTCCTCATGTACATCTTCCCATCCATTGAGAAATACCTTAGTGCCCCAAAAAAGCATAATAGCTAGTATTGCTACCAGGGAATTATGCTAGTGAGGTTTGCCAAAAGATCTGAGAAAATGGATTACGATGTGGCTACATCAACTCTGGTTGCTTTGGTAACAGGAAAAATATTTGAATTTGTGTCAGTCACTTTGTGTATCCACAGGGCAGGTGTTACAAACATCCTGTGAAAAAATATGCAGTATGTGATGTGATAATTAGAACACGAGCAGAAAAGGATGGTTTTTTTGGCATTATTGGAGGGGAGTATTCGATGTTGGAGGTGTTGCTCTTCACAGCGAGATGTTCAACTCAGGTCCCGGTCTAACGTTTCATGCAGATGTTAAAGATCCTGCTATTTCAAAAGGGAAGGATATTTCTGGCCAACAGTCCTGCAGATCAAATTATCATTGAGTTAACAGCTGTTTGTTGCACCTTGTCTTGTGCAAAATGCCTATAAATACCTGTGTGGCTCTTTCGAGACGTTTGTGGAGCTGTATCAAATGCAAGGATTACGAATATTGGAACCAACCTGTACACCGGGTGTGAGGCGAAGCAAGCTACAGCTACAGCTGGAAGCTGGATTCTGTTCTATCATCTGGGACATGTCTCACACATGGGCAATTCATCAATCACAAAGCTTAAGAGTCTTCAAACCTTTGCACGTTCCCTCTGTGTCTGGAATGAAGTATGCATTCTCCTCGGAGAGATGCACCTTGCTTACCTATTTCTGGAGAGTTAGTGAGAGTGTACATTGCAAGTTTTCCGCTGTTTGTCTGGGTAGGACCACCTTAACCATTCAGGCTTTGGCTTGCAGCGTTAACAAGAGCTGAGTGGGAGAATCTGTGCCGCCCCCACCCCCGAGAGATTCTCCAAGTCTTCTGATGAGCCAGGCTGGCTGAGGTAGTGCACTGTGGACCCGCCTGGCTCAGGAACCAAATAATCACAGAGACGGCCGCAGAGAGTTGACTTTTTAGATCTTGCACTGCCAGGTGGGTAAAACTGGAGCCCCACCCAGCCACCTACATCCTCCCTCCAAGGTCTAGACCAAACTCTGTACCAAACTCCGCTCCTCAATTACCCCAGTCCTGGCCAGACTGCACTGGCTGCCTATCCCAGAGAGGATCGACTTCAACATCCTCACCTTTGTCTTCAAATCCCTCCACTCCTCTGCACCCCCCGACCTCTCTGACCTCTTCCTCATAATAGTGCCCGTTGCCTTCGCTTCACCGGGTCCGGCCCCCTCCTTGTCCCCCGAGTTCTCCGCTCCACCCTCCGTAGCCATGCCTTCAGCCACTACGCCCCAAGGCTCTGGAACTCCCTTCCTCACTCCCTTCTCCTCGCCCCTTCTCTTCCTATTTTCGGGTCTCAGCTGAAGACCTTTCTTTTCGACCGCACGTCTGGTCACCTTTCTCCCCCTCCCCCTGGCTCCTCCCTCTGGCTCGGCCCCGGGAATCTGTTACTGTAAATTGCTCTGAGGTGCCGTCCGGCGTGGAGGGCGCTATATAAATCAAAGTTGTTGTTGTTGTAGACTTTAGATTTGAACAGCACCGTTACTTAACACAGCTCTGCCTTCTGTACACACTCAAGAGAAGAGTTCACCATCTAACCCATCAGTTTGTTTCATTATTTTTAAATACTTCAGTCAGCTCCATGATTCTTCCTAGAAACACCTAATGATTTTTATTTTCCAGACCTACTATAGTAAACGCCAGCATCTTACGTGCTTTCCTGACTGATTTCATCACCTAAACTAGACTGTAATGATCAATGACCTCCTGGATTTCTCTGCGCTTCCAGTGCTTCCCCATTTAAAACACATTCCCAACCAATATTCTTCTATTCCTTGTGTGCTACCTCACTTTACAACTATCCTGGAGTCGCTCTGACTTGCCCCTCTCCCTCACCTCTTTCAAGGTCTGTCTCAACACTTTCCTCTTTGATTGTGCATCTTTCTGCTCCCCACTCCCCTCAGCTCATTTGCAAAGCCAGGACTTTCAAGGGCCTTGACATGTCTTCCCGATGTGAAAGGCTTTGCATAAATATATAGTATTGTGTTGTATAAAAGACATCCACTCCACATTACCCATCACTTCTGTGGTTTGGTAAGACTCGATGATCTACCTTCACAAATCCATGCAACTCTCTGATCTGTGTGATTTATCTAGATATAAATTATCTAGATACTCAGTTATTCTCTCCCTGATGATAGATTCATCATTTGCCCCCCACTGATTGTTATGCTCACAGTATGGCTGCTTGCTTGTCCCATTCTGCATTCCTGTATAATGGAGCAACCTTCGCTGTCCTCTCCTCTTGTAGGAATCCTGAATCTATTGAATTTTGCTAAATAATAATTAATCCTATGCAATTTCCTCTCATTCCTTTAGTTCCTGGGGTGAAAATGAATGGGCCTGTAGATTTGTTAGCTTCAGACTTTCTAATTTATCATTACTACAGCCTTGGGATGTCCTCTCCATTGAAAGGTGCCATATAAATGTAAATGTTATTGTTGTGTTCTCCCACTCCCTAAATTCTGAATCTCTGGTATCTCATCCTCCTGTCCACTGTGAGAGTGAAGGAAATATTCAACAATTCTACAATATTCTTAGTCTCCACTTCTCTCACACTTGGTTTGACTTTGTGAATCCAAAGCAAGAGTTAACACAGAGTTAATGATGAGAAACATTTCTCCACAGAGAGGGTTAGAATTGGAACTTACAGTACCAGAAGACTACAGATACAGAATTGATGGGGATATTTGAAAGGAGATGGACAGATATTTGGGAAGAGTAGAGGGATATGGAGAGAGAGTGAGGAAATAATGAAATGATCTGGCATGATCTGATGAAATGTTAGAGCAGATTTGGTAATCTGATGGCCTCCTATTCCTATATTCTGATTAAATGATCATTTATACATGTTTCTGGCTCTCCACTCACTGATTGATAAATGTGATCTCTCTGTTACAAAGAAGAGCCCATGTCAAGGACCTTTCTGTGCAGCTGGTATTAAACTAAGACCTAATTAAGCAGTGTTGTGATAAAAGTTACTTTGATACCTGTCTTATTTTCCCATTCTTAAATTAAATGAGCACCAATCATAGTATTTTTCTTCGCTCCATTTATTTTAATGGCATTTTTCTCCTTTCCTGGTCTTCCCCCCCATCCCCCAGCCCCTTGATCTTGGTGGAGGCAGGAAATGCTACTCCCACAGCTCCAGGCTGGTACCTCAGTTCCCTTGTGGAGGTCTGCCTTTTGCTACTCAAGGAAGCCTTTGATATGCCCACTCTGTGGGTACATGTGTCTGTCCATTAACTCTATGCCATCAGAGCACGGACTGCACACGAGGGCATATATCAGACGTATTGCCCAGAAAAGCATGAGGTACACATACAGACCCAATGGTCTGCCTGCCACACACACCACCTATGCAGTTCTAAGCAAAAAAAATAAAGCTGGATACAGACAATACAAGACAAAGAAAGAAGTAATTGGAGTGGGGGTGAGAGGGAGAAAGAGAGCTCATGTAAGAGGAATTCTGAGGATAGGATGGCTGCCAACACTAGTCCTTTGCCTTGGGCCTGACCTGCCCAAATACCATTCCTGTATGTGGTCCTCCCCAACATGACATGTAAGCCCACTGCTATTTAAACCCGATGGCAATGCAGCCGAGTCATGGAGTCACTTGACCACACGGACACTTGAATTGTTCGAATGTCGCTGGCCAGTGCTCCTTGTGGGCTGAGCTGGCTCTGGGGCTTTCACGTTCCTATGCCGGTACCGTTAAGCTCACCTTACATTGGAGAAGAGATCACACTGGGGCTGGCATGTCAGAGCAATCCTTTTTGTATACAAATAAAAATACACTGAATCAGTAACCTTTGATGACCCTTGTGGTAGCCACACAGATCCACGTTCATATGCCCTGTAAGTGCAAAACCTGAACCAGCATCAGTGAGGCCATTTGGACCAATTCCATCACCACTTAGTAAGAAAAAGGTGTGTTAATATTCCTGTTAGGTAACGTGACAAAGACAACAGGCTGGTGAGAATCAACATGTCTCTGGCAACACTCTCTGACAACATCTCTCGACTCCAAACATGGGCTCAGGACCCAGGCTGCACTGTTAGGATCCGCTTTAACACTGGCTCGGTTAGGTCACACCTCGTCACTGCACAAACTGTGCCTGTCTTCCTGTTCCCTGAACCTCACACCTGCCGAGCTGCCACTGACGTTTAAGTAGCCAATGTCGGAATACGGCACCCGGGAGGATCCCAGGTAGGAGAACTTCATACAGTCAGCCGGCTCGTTCAATTTCACCCGGCGAATGCAATCCAGAACACTGTCGGTCCCACTGCCGCCTGGGAAATCACTGGAAGGCAAGAGGGCAGAGGTCACAACAGTCAGAATGTTACAGCGAGGGTTAGAGTGGCCGGCCAGACACTGTGATGGAAACCGAGAAGCTGTTCGTCCAAATTCAGGCCCAAACCTCTCTATGCCTGCCTGGCCGGCCCCCACCAATCCCTGCCTGGTGTCCCCCCATCCACCTGACGCCACCCCCACCTCGGCCTGGTGTCCTTGCCTACCTGCAAACTCAACTGCTTCAAGCCTTCTGTTTTGCCCACAAAATACGATTCATTTTACAGTATATCCTGTGAAGTGCTTTGAGATGTCTAGGAAACGTGATAAGGCGCTATATCAAATGCAAGGATTATTATTATTATTATTTTCTTTCTCTCTTTAACCTGATTATTTCTGTGTCAGCCCCAGTGCTGAGGCACTACTTTGAGTGCAGAGACGAAGCGCTGTGTGAAGTTACCTGGCTAGAGAGGAGGGGAGGCATTTTGATAGCAGATTTTCATTGGATAGAGTCCTTTTAAGATCCTGTAGCAAGGACATGGACACACACAAATATAATTGGTTTGAAAAGTTGGCAAATGCTGCACAATATCAGCTTGCGGTGCTGGAGAAAGCCGAGGTGTTGTTTGTCTGCACCTTATGCATGTGTTTACCCACCACAGGCTGCGGGGATCTCCACAGCTAGCAGAAGGGGGTGGAAAATGTTTTTGGTGCTTAAATGATTCAAGTTCCTATGGAATAAGGTAGAACCTGGTAGGAAACATCCAATTTGTAATTTTTTCCTTTGTCATCAGACGATCATTTTTCATTTTAGTGTTTCGCCCACTAAATATACAATCAATTCACTTCAAAGTATAGTCTGGACCAAACTCCGTACCCCCATTTCACCAGTTCTGGCCAGGCTCCACTCGCTCCCCATCACCGAATGGATTGACTTCCAAGATCCTCATACTCGTGTTCAAATCCATTCACTCCCTGGCAGCTCCCTACCTCTCCGACCTCCTCACTCCCCAATCCACCAGCCAGCGATTCTACTCGACTGGCACCAGCCTCCTGCTCATCCCTCCCACCCTCCGCTCCACCATTGTAGATCACACTTTCAACCACTACGCCCCAAAACTGTGGAACACTCTCCCTCAACTGCTCCGCCTTGCCTCCTCTCCCCTTTTTCAAGTCCCATCTGAAAACCTTCCTTTTCAACTGTGCTTACAGTCACCTCCTACCGCCCTCCGGCTTGGAATCAGGCTCTGTCACTGTTAAGCGCTCTGAGACTTTCCCCTGCTTGGAGGGCGCTATATAAGTGCAAGTTGTTGTTATTGTATTCTGTTAAGCGCTTTGAGACGTCTTGAAGATGTGATAAAGCGCTATAACAAGTGCAAGGATTGTGTGTAATACTGTAACAGACCGTGTTTCACGCAGACCGTGTATAATGCAGACTATGGTGATACCAGGAACACGAGTGAGGGATCGTACCTCTAGAGCACGGATAGACTGGATGTTTTTCAATGTTCGCTCCAATGACCCAAGCCGACTACTTAGCGTCACCGTCTCATCTTGAAGCTGTTTGTTTTCATCTTCCAGATAGTTAATCCTGGAACACAGTCAGAGGGAGCACTCAATGCCAGATACTCCTGTAGATTTGTAGGCAATCAAAACTGGACACACAACTTTGTGATCTAACTAATGATTTAGACAGGTTAAAAACAGAAGCTCCAATTAGCATTCTTCACTAGCTCCCTTCGCCCGCCGGATATCAGTGTTACAGTATATCCTTTGAAGCACTTTGAGACGTCTCGGCGACATAATAAGGCGTTATCTCAAATGCAAAGATTATTATTAGCAGGGTAGCGTCCCAGAACATTCAGTATCTATCTATTTGGTTCACGCTCCAGTTACAATGTACTTGCTTCCCCTAGTCTTCCTCCAAATGTAGACCGTGTATAATGCAGACCGCATATAATGCAGACCGTGGTCGCACTTTTCTGCATAAATTTAATCTGCCATCTGGTTGTCCAATTTACTCGTCTGACTGTGTCCTCCTAACTTTGCTCAAATTCTTCTTCAATCAGCAAAATCAGAAATTGTGCCCTTTGTGTCGGATCAAATCTTACAATATTTTACGTGTGCTCTCAGCTGCTGACTGTATAAGATTCATATCTCAGCTTTCAAAATTTGTATAGTTTATTTCATCAAATCATTTTTAATCTATATCCATTTCCTTTCCGTTTTTCCCACAAAATATACAGTCAATTCACTTTACAGTATATTCTGCAAAGTGCATTGAGATATCTCGAAGACCTGATAAGGTGCTGTATCAAATGCAAGGATTATTATTCCAGGAGCAGAAATAATGGACTTTTGGGGGACGTATACCTCTGTTTTACACCACAAGCGATTGAACTATTGTTGCGTACGAGCTCCTCCTGCTCATTCAGCTTCTGCAGAAGGTCGCGCTTCTCCGCAAGGAGCAGGTCGTTTTCACACGTGATCTTCATATTCCACGTATGTTCCTGTGAGGTTTGGACAGGGAAATATGAGAAGGACATAGTCACATGTAATTAACAGGGCAACAACAGCTCAGTGACAGTTACCACTTCCCTAAATTTTCTCTTCAGAGTAAAGCCCAGAATGACTAAAGGCACAGGATCTGCTGGCCTCAGTGATGACACTCCCGCCTCAGGGTTGGAAGATCATGGGTTCAAAGTCTCACTTCAGGCTTGGAGCTGGGGGGAGCGCTGCTGCTGGACATTGCTACACATTTCTGCTGCACTGGGCAACACCTGTAAAAACTAACGTTGAGGTGGATTTTCCATTCTTATCATTGTGTCCTTGTGTTCTTGCTCCC
Organism: Callorhinchus milii; assembly: GCF_018977255.1. Classification (NCBI taxonomy): domain Eukaryota; kingdom Metazoa; phylum Chordata; class Chondrichthyes; order Chimaeriformes; family Callorhinchidae; genus Callorhinchus; species Callorhinchus milii. Next base: position 41,808 of record NW_024704765.1, read on the forward strand.
TCTTTCCCCGCAAACTGACCAGCTGCTTGGAGCAGTGCCCACAGATTGGAACAACAACAAGATTATATTTGTATGGCACCTTTCACCGAGGCGCTGGACAGAGTACAGCATTTCAGACCCAAGCTGGGATTGGGGGGGGCTAAGGGAGGGGAGGGGTAGGTGGGTGGCTGATGGCACGGTCGAAGAGGAGGGGTCTTGAGGTGGGACTTGAAGGAGGCTAAGGAGGGGGCGAGGTGGAGTGACTGGGGGATGGAATTCCAGAGGTTGGGGGCAGAGTGGCTGAAGGCTCTCCCGCCAATGGTGGGCGGGTGGGTCAGGGGACGTGGAGCAGCACGAGCCGGGTGAGCGGAGGGAGCGGGTGGGTTGGTAGGGGGTTAGGAGGTCACAGAGGTAGGGTTGGGCAAGGCCATGGAGGGCTTTGTAGGTGAGGACCAGGATCTTGAACTGGATCCTCTGAAGGATAAGGAGCCAATGGAGTCGGGCGAGAATGGGGGAGATGGGGTCACGGAGTTTGGTGCGGGAGAGAACACGGACTGCAGAGTTCTGGATTATCTGCAGCTGTGGAGGGAGGAGTTGGGAAGGCCGACACGCAGGCGTTTGTATAGTCGAGCCTGGAGGTGATGAAGGCATGAACAAGAGTTTCAGCGGCCTGAGAGCTGAGGTAGTGGCGGAGTCGGGCGACGTACAGAAGGCAGAGCAGGTCATGGCTTGAATGTGGGGAAGAAAAGACAGTTGAGGGTCGAACAAGACATCCAGGTTCCTGACTGGCTGGTGAGTTGGTGAGTTGTATCATGGAGGTTGATGCTGTCGGAGCCTGAGGTGCAGGTGTGAGCCAATCAGGAGGGCCTCAGTCTTGTTGACATTCAATTGAAGAAAGTTAACTCTCATCCAGGACTTGATGTCCGACAGACAGTCACTGTCAGGACAGCAGTGGTCCTGGAGTTGAGGGTGAGGCAGAAAGATAGAATTGGGTGTCATCCGCATACATGTGGAAGTTGACCCCATGTCTGTGGATGATGTCACCAAGGGGGAACACGTAGATATTAAAGAGGAGACAGGGACAGAGCCCTGGGGGATGCCAGATGTGACAGTGCGGGGGCTGGAGGAGAAACCGTTAGAGGCAACAAAGTGGAGACGGTGAGAGAGATAGGAATCGAACCAGTCAAGGGCCGGTCCGTGAAGATTGAGTAAAGAGGAGAGGCGGTGTATGAGGATGGAATGGTTGACAGTGTCGAAGGCGGCAGAGAGGTCGAGGAGGACAAGGAGGCAGAGGGAGCCCTGATCACAGATGTTCAGAATGTCATCAGTGACTGTGACCCCCAGGGCTGTTTCCGTGCTGTGGGCAGCGCGGAAGTCGGATTGGAGGGATTCAAAGAGGGAATGGCGAGAGAGAAAGGAGTGGAGCTGGGCCGCGATGACTCGTTCCAGGACCTTGGAGACGAATGGGAGGTTAGAGATGGGGCGGTAGCTGGAGAGGAGGGATGGATCCAGGGAAGGTCTTTTCAGGATGGGGGTGATGACGGCTGTTTTTAGAGGGTGGGAACTGAACCGGTGTACAAGGAGACTTCTGACAGGCGAGGGGCCAGAAGGTGGAGTTGGGAGGTGAGGAGAGAGGTGGAGATGGGATCGAGGGAGCAGGTGATGGGTTTGAGTTTGCAGACAGTCGTGGTGAGGGAGGGAGTGAGAGGGTCGAAAGAGTATAGGGGGGGATGGGTGGGGGCTGGGTCATGAGGGAGAGGTGATGTGGGGGTGGCTGTGGACGGGGCTGAGGTGGCTGAACATTTCCCCTTGATTTTAGATTCAAGGAAGTCCAGCAACTCCTCACAGTTGGAGTTTGGAACCATTTTGCTAGGGAGCTGCTGACAGGAGATTTTGAACCATAAAGTGGATAATAACACCTTGCCCTCTGGACCCACCTTGTCCAGTAGGTTTCTCATCAGTTTGACTTCATTTTCTAGCTGTTTGACTTTACCGTCCCTCGCCATCACTTCACGGATAAAGATCTCCTTTGCTTTCCGTAGCTTCATTTTATGTTTTATCTGTTTGTCGTTGTGGAGCCTGAAAAGTGTACAAGCTGTTACCTTGACTCTCTCACAAAACACACACACACAAACAGACAGGTGGGATGTTATCCTAGCTCTCTCTCTTTCTCTCTCTGTCTGTCTCTCTCTCACACACACACACACACACAGGCCGGATGTTATCCTGTCTCTCTCTCTCGCTCTCACACACACACACGCCGTGAGCAAAGTCGGGCGAGTTCATGACCATGTTTTTGAACTTGTGCAATCTACTTGCTATGGGCAGAGCACAGTATAGAGTAACACACTGTCTCTCTCTCGCTCTCTCTCTCAATAGATTTTGTGTGTAAAGCACCAGTTATTTATTGTCCGAAATGCACTGTCTGAAAGGTGGGGTGGAAGCAGATTCAATAATAGCTTTCAAAAAAGAATTAGATACAACAACAACAACAACAAGACTCCATTTATAAAGCGCCTTTCACGTCAGGAGGACGTCCCAAGGCGCTGCACAGTTGGGTCATGACCCGAGCAGGGGGGAAGTGGTCAGGGTGAGGGAAGGGAGGGAGCGAGGAGAGGGAAGAGAGTCGAGAGGGGAGCTTATAGATAGGTACTTATAAAAGGAAAAATGTGCGGGGCTATGGGGTAAGAGCAGGGGAGTGGGACTAGTTGGTAGCTCTTTCAAATAGCCGAATGGCCTTCTTCTGTGCTGTAAGATTTTATGATTCTATGATCACATTCACCACAAAAGGGCAAGTGGCGAGATTTTCCTGTCTCAAATACATTATTGTGATTCAATCACTCTGGGATTTAGGAACAATAAAAGGGGAAAGTGGCTGCGTGCACAGTGCCAACTTGAAGGCACAGCCGGCCAGCATAGTGTCTGCAGAGAGTGGCTTTGGACCCAACCAGTCCTGTAGCTCAGTGGTTAGAGCACTCGCTTTGCAAGTGAGAGACCCGAGTTCAATTCCAGGCAGAGGGCAAAACCTTGGGCAAGTTTCCTTACTCCACGCAGAGCCTAATAATAATCCCTCCAAAACAAAACAATAATAAATTGGTCATTTTCAATCTACGACTGTTTGTGGGACATTGCTGTGTGCAATTGGCTGCCGCGTTCGCCCACAAATATACAGTCAATTCACTTTACAGTGTGTTCTGTGAAGCACTTTGGGATGTCCTCCCGACGTGAAAAGCGCTATATCAAATGCAAGGATTATTATTATTATTAACCATTTGGGGAGAAGGTAGAGGGAAGAAAGAGTTTAGCATTCACAAATTGGGACATCTCCCAGAGCAAAATGCCCACTGTATGACAGTTACCACATCATGTACCACCCCCGCTCTCACTCCCGCTGGGCCTTCACTTGCCTGACGTGAGAGTCCAATTGCTGAAGAACGCTCCTCAGCTCCTCTTTGTGCTTCTCTAACTCCTGCTGTGTTGCCAGTAACTCCTCGGTTTGTTGCTTCCTGACCCTCTGCTGACACTCATTCTGAAAGACAAAACCTGAATGACTGAAGGGCACAAAGAGGCTTGAAACTGTGTGCAATGAGAACAGAAATCTTATTAATGTTATAGTGTCTCATTGAACTGAAACCTCAAATAATTACTGTCAAATGTAAGGCCTGTTTTTCTACATTATATAGACGGGTCAAAAACAGCCACTTCAAGTTTATCTGAAGGATTGTCAGCAAAAACTCCCTTCTCTTTTCGAATAATGCCAACTGGATCTTTACGTCCACCCGATGTGTCACACCCAGGACCTTGGTTTAATTTCTCATCTGAAGGATGACATATCCGAAAATATATCCCTCCCCCAGCACTGCACTCAGCTGAGACTGTGAGGTCAAATTCCCGACATAAGGATTTGAACCCACACCTTCTGACCGACAAGCCAGAGGCATTGGTTGAACTAAGTTGATATAGGACATGTGCACAGCTGGTGGCTGTTAATCAAATCCCCACAAACTGACTTCATTAGAGATGCTCGTTTTCTCCTCTTCCAGGGCTCGGACCCGGGCCTGTTGCTCGTGTAAGCAGTGTTGTAAATCTGCAACCATCCTCGCCTGGCAAGTCTCCTTGTCCTGCATCGTCTTCAGCTGATGATGGAGATCATCTGCACACTGCTCAGCCAGTTTCCTAGAGTGGCAGAAAGGGCCATTTACAGACAGATACGCATGGCTTTAGGGATGTAAACAGAGCACGAAAGATGAAGCAGTTGCTGGCCGATGAGACTCCATTTAAGCAAAGATCTAATTTGCTGTGTTCATTAAGGCAATTTGCCAGTCAGGACTGTCATGTAAATGGGGTTCTTTCCTGAAGCGAACGTACATCGCTCCGGCTTACAGGAACTCTCCTGCAACGCAAGCTCCTTCTCATGGAGGCAATGGGAATTCTAATAGGATTCGTTAAGAAATAACAGAAATTATATCCCTTTGGGTGCACATTTTGGCGGGAACCTCCTCCCAAAAGGATTGTGAAACATTGGGGAGAGTTCTGAGAAGAACAATGAGAATAATTCTGCGGTTACCTCTGAGTAGAGACATGGAGAATATGTTTTCATTAGAGAGATCAAAAGGGGGCACACTCTAGGTCTTTAAATGATGTGACACAGATGGAGATATCTATATCTATTTGACTTAGATGGAGGGGGTGTGAGGGAAGAACAGTAAGGAGAATGTCTCTATGGAGGAACAGAGCCCAGATTTCAACCGTGAAGATGGTTGAATATCCTGGGCTTTTGGCTGGATTACCTTTACAGTCCAGAGTATCTATTACACAAAATAGAATGGGTGAGGTGAGGTCATGGTTTACATGGTCTGAGAAAGGAGAGGGGCTTGAGCAGCCAAATGGTCTTTTCTCATTCCACATTTTATCTGTTAAGCTAGATGGACTCCAACAGTCCAGATCAGGTCAGAGCAACCTTTATACAGGGAATATAGCCAGTGTGCATTAGGCAACAACAACATGGATTTATATAACGCCCTCCACGCCGGACGGCGTCTCAGAGCTTCACAGTAATGCATCGCGGGGTCGAGCCAGGGGGAGGGGGGGGGAGCCAGGGGAGGGGGGGAGTCAGGGTAGGGGCCCGGGGAGGGGGGAGTCAAGGGGAGGGGCCGGGGGGACGGGGGGAGCCAGGAGAGGGGGAGGAAGGTGACCAAAGGCGCGGTCGAAAAGAAAGGTCTTCAGCTGAGACCTGAGAATAGGAAGAGAGGGTCGAGGCGAAAGGAGTGAGGAAGGGAGTTTCAGAGCCTCAGGGTGTAGTGGATGAAGGCATGGCCGCTGATGGTGGAGCGGAGGGCTCGGGGGACAAGGAGAAGGCCAGAGAGAGGAGGTCAGAGAGGTCGGGGGGGGGGCAGAGGAGTGGAGGGATTTGAAGACAAGGTTTGAGGATCTTGAAGTCGATCCTCTCTGGGACAGGCAGCCAGTGCAGTCTGGCCAGGACTGGGGTAATAGGGGGGCGGAGTTTGGTGCGGGTGAGAATGCGGGCGGCAGAGTTTTGTATGACCTACATTTTATGAATGGTAGTGGAGGGGAGACCAGAGAGGGCATTTGAATAGTCCAGCCGAGAAGTGACAAAAGCATAGACCAGGGTTTCAGCGGCTTTTGGAGTGAGGAATTGGTGGAGACGGGCGATGCGTCGGAGGTGGAAGAAAGTGGTGCTGATGAGGGACCAGATGTGAGGGAGGAAGGATAATTAGGGGTCGAACCTGATGCCTAGGTTGCATACGGGTTCGGAGAGTTTTAGGGGGAGGTCGGGTAGGTGGAGGAGGTGAGAACCATGTGATTTTAGACGTTGACCGTGCCTTCAGCTCCCCTCTCGACTCTCTACCCCCTCCTCGCTCCCTCCCTTCCCTCCCCTCACCGTGACAATCTCCCCCCTCCTCGCTCCCTCCCTTCCCTCCCCTCACCCTGACCATTTCCCCCCGGCTCGGGTCCTGACCCAACTGTACAGCACCTTGGGACGTCCTCCCGACGTGAAAGGCGCTCTATAAATGGAATCTTGTTGTTGTTGTTGTTGATGAGAGCCAAAGAGTATGGCTTCCATCTTGTCAACATTCAGCTGAAGGAAATTCGCACTCATCCAGCTCCTGATGTCTGACAAGCAGGCAGACAGAACATCAGGGGACTACAGGCAGAGATTACACAGCAAATATTGTTAAACATTTGTACATCAATCATTAGCATTATTTCAGAACTTTTTTTGGTGGCTGAGCTGGAAAAACAACAACAAAATGGCATTTATATAGTGCTTTTCACATCGGAAGGACGGGCTTTGGGACGTCAGCGCTTTGGGATGTCCTCCCGACATGATAGGCGCTCTATAAATGCAATTTTGTTGTTGTTCTTGTTGACATCCCAAGGCGTTGGACTGAACCTCAGTGACACTGCTGACACAGGAACTCAGCACAAACAGCGCTAAGTGTCTTGCCCGAAGATACTAATCCTCACATGTGAGCTCACAAACTGTGCACTGTGTAATACACAATACGCATGTATTATACATACATATGTATATATATGTGTGGGCTGTATGGGTATGCATGTATATGTATGCATGTGTGTGAATTTGTTCAATGTGTAAGTGAACGTGAGGGATAGTTTGCATGTAGATTGGGGTGCATGTATATGTGTGCATATATATATGTGTGTGTGCATAGATATAGGTGTGTGTTCATCTGTGTACCTGAACGTGTGTTGCTGTGAGGGCGAGGGAAGAGAGTTGGAAATGCAAGGCTCTCAAGCAACATATCAACAGGCCTGTTTCCCCTTTCTTTACCCACCGTTATCCTGACAGCAGGTACCCCTGAACTACCATTTGAACCATCCAGCCCATGGATTACCTCTGGAGCAGCTCCTCCTGCAGTTCATTTCGGAGCATGCACACCAAGTCCCTTTTGTCGTTCAGCTCTGCTTCCATTATCTCCTTCTCCTTGATTCGGGTTTCAGCCAGACGCACCTGGTGTTGGCAGGAGTTCAGGTGTTGCTGCATCTCTGCAAACTTCAGCCCAGGGCCCATGGTTTGTGTCCAAAAGAGGAGGATTGACAAGAGGGAGGAGAGGAGAGAAGAGAAAGGTGGGATGGGTGGGGGTAGGGAGGGAGGGAGGGAATACAAGAGGGAAAAAGCAAAAACAGAGCGTTCTCAATAGTTTCAAATAATAAATATTCACAAATGACAAACGTTTCAAAAGAGATCCCAAGAGAGGTTTAGATAAAGAAAACCCTGTGTGTCAGCCCGGCTCGGTGTGTGTCAGCCCGGCTCGGTGTGTGTCAGCCCGGCTCGGTGTGTGTCAGCCCGGCTCGGTGTGTGTCAGCCCGGCTCGGTGTGTGTCAGCCCGGCTCGGTGTGTGTCAGCCTTGCTTAGTGGTTGCACTCTCGCTTCTGAGTCAGAAACTTGTTGGTTCAAGCTCACATCAGGACTCAAAATCACATAATCTAAGCCAGTGTGTTTCCAGTGCCGCATCCAGCCAGGCAGGTGATTTCATCCAGTCCAAGACAAAACACAAAGAGCATTCTCAATAGCTTCAAACGATAGACACTACAATGTCAAAAGATCCCACGAGAAGTTCAGATAAAGAAAACTCTGTTTGTTACCCGGCTCAGTGTGTGTCAGCCAAGACTCAGCCTGTTTGTGGGACTCTGCTGCTGTGCTTTTCCCACAAATATACAGTCAATCCATTTTACAGTATAGTCTGTGATGCGCTTTGAGATGTCTTGAAGACATGATAAGACGTATACCAAATACAAGGATTATTATTTATTATAATATAGAAGCTGTTTTTTCAAAGTTCCAAATTAATATTCAAATGAATTTGCAATATTTTTACAAAGTTCAGCACAGTAATAAACGTTAAGAGCTGGCATTGAGGCTGAGGTGATAAAATGTGAGCTTGTGACATTACCTTTTTCTCCGCCGCCTGCACTCGGCATTTCTCAGATGCTAGCTCATCATGGAGGCACTTGAGCTGCTTGCTGAGCTGACAGGATTTGGCTGCTTCCAGCTCCAGCCCCTTTATCTTCTCCTGCTTCTCCTCGATCTCACATCTCAGAGCCTTGTTCTCCCGTTCCTGTGCACAGATTTTATCCTGAATGGCCTTCAGGTCCACGCCCACCTGTAGGTACAGAAAAACACCGAGCAGAGCGTTCAGTTTGGGGCACAAACTGAGAGACCAGTGGCTGAACAGACAGCAGGGTGAGACCTATGAGCACACACAGTCCCCACCGCGCCCCCGCACACACATACAGCCCCCTCCCCCATCCCCCACACACAGCCGCCTCCGCCCACATACTCCCCATACACACAGCACCCCCAAACACAGTTCCCCACACACAGTGTCCCGTCCCCCCCCCACACACACACACACAGCAACCCACTCACACACAAATACGCATACCGCCCCACACACAGAGTTCAGCAGTACTGTGACAAAAGGTCATCACCCTGAAATGTTAACCCACTTTCCTCTCTCCATAGATGCTGCCTGACTTGCTGAGTGTTCCCAGCGACTTCTGTTTTTTGGGATATTTGTCAGAAATGCAGCAAAAGGCGACTGAGTATCTGATTCCTGGTTGGCATTGCTGAGCATCGATCCACAGCCCAACCCACAGCCGCAGTTCTAAAATAACTATTGTTTTCAAAGCTCCATGTTTCCAGTGCTCAGCCTGTGGTCAGTGCCCAGCCATATGCTTGATTATAACCCTTCATATTCTCAAAAGTCTCTGTCAGGTCACCCTTAACCTTCTCAACCCTATTGTAAAAAACCCAATTTCTCTGTAATCACTGAAACTCCTCAACTCTGGTAACATCCATCCAACTTCTAACGGGCTGCCCAAAACTACACACAGTACTCCAATTTCTCAAGTAGTTAGGTGGACACACACTATCGGTCACTGCACAACACCAAAAAGCACTTCACCACCGCACTCAACTCAAGCTCAAATGCTGACAAATCCAAATCCAGGTCTTGGAATTCTCTGGCTGCTCTCCATGCCACAAGCTCACCCTGGTAGCTTCCTGGCTCAGGAGAGCATTGTGTTTCTGTACGTCCACCAGTTGCTCCCGTTTGTACTTGAGTTCTTTCTCTGCGGCGCTGCATAGGTTGTGGATCCGCTGCAGGTCCTGGCGGAGTTGCCTGGCTTCCCCTGTGTCCTGTGTCAGCAGGCATTCCTGTGACTGAACAAGAGAGAGAGAGAGAGAGAGAAAGAGAGAGAAAGCCGGTTTCAATCCTAGAAAGGCACCCTCCTCTCTTCCAACTCTACTTCACTGCTCGGCCCTCACTTGCTCTGGCCTGCAACTGTTGGCTACTTGCCCTGACCTGCTCTGGGGAACTCTGGAGAATCCCTTCGCCTTGCACCTTCTCTCTCTGCCTTCAAAGCCCTCTGAAGAACCTCTGTCTTTCACAGTGTCTTTGATCAAACTTACCCCCTCACCACCCTGCTTTCTGCTACAATGACCCCCATCGTCTTTGTGAAGCACTTTAAGATGCTGATCCTGTGCGAAATCCTCTATGTAAGCGAAAGTTGTTGGAAGAAGCAACCAGGTATTTTCTATACTTTTTCCTTTCCGCTTTAGATCTCTGGATCTCTCAGATCCTGGCTAAGAAGGTGGAGGTAGATCCTGATCCACTTCAGATGTGTAGATCAGCTCTTGCCTTGCATTCAAACTCCTTGGTGCTCAATTTCCACACCACAGACTGTGTCTGTCCTGGTTCCCATGTCGCTGTCCTCGTGTAGGATCCCTAGTTGATTTAGGCACAGTGTCCCTGGAATCCCATGGTGATGCACTGGTTCTCAGAGCAAACTGACACCTTATTTGCCATTTTATCCTCCATCATCGTGAAAAGCGCTATATCAAATGCAAGGATTATTATTATTATTATCATCTCTCCAAGCTCTCTCTACTCCAGCACCCGTCTCCTTCTCTCCATTTTCCTCTCAGCAACCTCATCTCCATTATGGTCTATCCTTCCCTTAATCCAGCTCCAGACATTCACTTCTCAGCCCCACATTTAACCAATGTGAAGTACCTCCCTCCTCAGGACTCAATCCCACCTTATTTCGAACTTTTGTGATCACTCCCATTCTTACAAAACCCAGATACATTCACCAAACACTGCCCCATCTAATAATAATAATAATAATAATCCTTGCATTTGATATAGCGCTTTTCACGTCGGGAGGACGTCCCAAAGCGCTTCACAGAATAGACTGTAAAGTGAATTGACTGTATATTTGTGGGCGAACGCGGCAGCCAATTGCGCACAGCAATGTCCCACAAACAGTCAAACATCTCTTCCTTACCAAGGTGCTTGAACATGTAGCTATTGCTCACTTGATCACTATTCCTAATCCCTTTAGCTCAGCCTCTGACCTGCCCATCGTACTGAAAAATGAACCGGTTGAAGTTAAGCACTGTGATTCGCTTTCCTTTCTCATTCCCCTTGATTTCTTTCAAAGGCGGTTTATCTCTCCATCCACCTCTCTCCCCCATTGTCTTTTTTTTGGTCAGCCAGGTGTCTGACACATGTGGAAACCCATTGTTATCAATTCATCCCATCAAATAGTGTCTCTCTCCAAACCCAACCTTGGACCCTTCCAGGTTCTCATCTTTCCGATGGCCCTGGCTTATTCTCTTTATGTGCAACCAATCACCCAATCGTATTTCTCCAGAACCACCTTCAATTCAAGCATCATTGCTGCCTTGCAAGTTTCAAGTTGTTCTTGTTGCTGATTTGTCTATCCAACATAAAATCCTGACTAGACTGTAATTTTCTACAGCTTAACATTGTGATGATTGTTGTGCCATCTTGTTTGCCCCATAATACATCTACTAATGACATCTTTGTGTTGTGTTAACATCAAACCGAGTTTCAAATCCCATCCTCAAAACGTTACCTCTTTATGGCCCAAGTTTATTTTACCAGCACCAAGGCTGGCCTCTCTGGTTCCAATCTTTGCAAACCAACACATTCAGAGCCTGTTGTCCAAGACCTGTCCCATTCAGGATCCCAGATTTGCATCACCCGCTCGTCCCTTTGCAAAGCTTCACTGCTTCTCTGGAAGCAAACTATTTTCAAGACCATAGTTTTCAAATATCTCCATAACCTTGCTCCACCCTATCTGTATAACTATCTCCACCCAGACTCTTAGCTCGGCTATTACTTATGCCTTACTCCAAGCTTTCCTCCACCACCACCATGTCCTCTGGGAACTCGCTTCCAAAATCATCTTTTCAATGATGCCTTTGGTCACCCCTAAGTCATCATACTTCTTGCTTGATGTCGTGGGGTGTTAAGTGCTTTGAAATGCTCTGTTACACACATGGCATACGAATGGTTGTTGCTGTAAACACTGCCTGCCGGAGTTGGCATTTGTACTGCACCCAGCATCCAGCAGCCCATCCTAACACACTGCACATCATGGTGATGCATGCCAAACAGATTCTCAGAAAGCAAAAGATGCAAAAAGTTACTTTGTAGGTCAGTAAAGGTGATCTGCGCTATTATTGTGTGGTCTTGGTCCAGATATTGTATGGTGGTAATGTAGCACAATAACAACTTGCATTTATATAGTGCCCTTCAGACGGGGTAGTGTCCTGGAGCTCTTGACAGTGGTGGGGTCTGACACTGAGCCAGGGGGAGAAGGAGGGGGAGAGGTGACCGTAAGCACGATGAAAAAGGAAGTTCTTTAGGTGGTATTTGAAAGTTGGGAAAGAGGGGGCAAGACACAGGGATTGAGGGAGAGAATTCCAGAGTTTCAGGGGGTAGTGGCTGGATGCACAGCCACCGGTGATGAAGCGGAGGGGACAAGGGAAACAGGAGGCCGGAGCTGGCCGAGTGGATGCAGCGAGTGCTGGAGTGGGGGGTAAGCAGGCCAGATAGGTAGGTAGGTTGAGAGGGCATGAAGTGATTTGAAAACAATAGTTTGGTAATTGGGAACCAGTGGAACCTGGCAAGGACTGGTGTGTGTAGATCTAACAGTGAGAGAGAGGGGGAGGGCAAAAGTATTGGTTCACCATAGGACGCACAAGAAAAGAATCAAAGAGTCCCTAACAGAATCTGCCAGCCATGCTCTCTACTCCTGTGAGGGGGAAGCAGGAGAATCCCTGCTGGTGTCGGAGTAGGTCTAAAAGACTACTTTTTCCAACCCCAAAATGCCCTAATAGCATCCTTATTGCACAATGTGATAGTTACAAAATTAGCCATAACTCATGCCAATTCTTAAACTGTTGAGACATGTAACATTGGAAGCCTCAGCGGCTAGGCCTCTGGACCAACGAGTTCAGAGTAACACTACGCGTGTGTGAAGGTAGGCTCTGAGCTTTAGAGACCTGGAACACTCAGGTAATGAGGCCATTATCCCACGTTGGCTGACATCACCTCCCAATACGTGAGCCTCCCCCAACAACAAATTACATTTGTATTGCAATTACAGACCTGAAGGAAAGAGGTGTCTAAACTGTGATATTGCTCATTTTAATAAGAATTGTGCAATTAATGATTTTTAAAAAAAAATTGAAACAATCCGGCTGATTATTCCCCAGTGTTATAATGTGCAATGAAACAGGTCAAAGGTTCCAAACATTGAAGTGTGTTGGAACACAACACCGCATTACCAACCCACTCTTCATTAACAGTCTGGCATTGCCCACCAAAGCCATGTGAACACTCACTGAAACCAAGTACAAGTGACAGAGACCATTTGGTGGCAAAGTTTGCAACTGCTTCAATGCCATCCAGTGTGAGGCACAGCACTGCCTCCTTGTGGCCGTAATTGAGTATTACAAACGTACACGTGAGCAAACCAAGGAAACAAGTGGAAAACACAGCAGCTACTTGAGTTTCCTTGTGCATCTGTCACTTGAATCTCTGAACCATGGTTACGTTCTCTGATCCTTTCCCAAATGAATGGGTCCTTTTCCGAAGTGAAAATGCATTCTAGACTTTTCTACGCTGCGCTCGTCGCCAGCTATTCTCACCCTTGTCTTCAAATCCCTCCACTCCTCTGCACCCCCCGACCTCTATGACCTCCTCTCTCCTCAGAACAATACCCGTTGCCTTTGTTCCACTGGGTCTGGCCTCCTCCTTGTCCCCCGAGTCCTCCGCTCCACTCTCAGTGATTGTGCCTTCAGCCACTATGCCCTGAGGCTCTGGAATTCCCTTCCTCACTCCCTTCGCCTCACCCCCTCTCTTCCTATTTTCAGGTCTCGGCTGAAGACCTTTCTTTTCGACTGCATCTTCAGTCACCTTCCTCCCCCTCCCCCCGGCTCGGCCCTGGGATCCGTTACTGTGAAGCGCTCTGAGACGCCGTCCGGCGTGGAGGGAGCTACATAAATCCAAGTTGTTGTTGTTGCAATTCATTTCAAACCTTTTCAATAAACAAGGAGCTTTTCTTTCTATAAAAGAATAATTACCTACTGGGTACTCTTGCACAGTACCTTGGTTCTGTTGTTGGCTTCCTCCAGTTGCATCTCCAGGGCCAATCTTTCCTGACAAGCCTTCTGCTGCTCAAATTCCAAGGCACACTGCAGTCGAGCCACCTTCTTCCTCAAAGATTGTAACTCCATCTAAAACAAGATCAGGAGAGAGCTGAGAGCCCTGTGGTTGACTAGTGGGATGTACGCAATAGCAACAGGGAGTATGTTTGCTATTAAACTTTGTTAAAGAAATAAATTCTTGTTTATTAGCATGCTGTTATGCTCATCTCTCATCCACAGTTCAGAACACAGAGGCTTTGCCAGCTGACCTTTTCACACATGCAATGCTTTTTTTTGGTGTTTCTCACCTGAAACCCGTCAGCAGTCACTGCATGTCACCTCACCAGGCTGAGACTCCACAGCCACCCCTCCCCTTCCCAGAAAAAAAAATCAATTTTGTGGGGCGATCTCGCAGAAACCTTTGTAAGTCGCCCCCATGAGCTGAAGGATGATAGTCCTAGATATTCAGGTACATTTCTACATCTATCTACAGCACAACCCTCAATGGCAGGGTTGTCTTAATGTCCCCCTTTAAGATCAATCAATTAAAATTTGAATAAGAGTTTGTCTCCCTCTTCCCCTGGCTAGTTGTCAGACTGTCAAGTATGCTGGAATGTTACCCCGCATGAAGGGTGATATATAAATGCAAATTGTTGCTGTCTTGGGGGCTTGAGGTCAAAAGCAGTGTAATGGGGCTGAATTCTGGTTCAGTCCATTATCCCAGGTTGCTTGCTGCCTCTGGTTTGAGGAATTTTAGAAATAAGGCTGTGGTGGTTGATACACCTATGAAGAAACACTGACTAAACAGAGCAGAATGATTGAGAGAAGATATGAATTGGGTGTTTACAATTCTCCCAGCAAACACAGTAAATAATGGAAAAGTATTTTGGGGAATAGCAGGATTGTTAGCAGAAGAAACATGTGAGGAGTTTCCACACTTCAGAGGGTTGTTGGGGGTGGGTGGGGGGGTGGTCAAAGCTCTTAAACCTGGATCAGTATTATCATTCCAAACAGAGCTGGCTTAGCACCCAAAAAGCACCATAGAGTGATGAGGAGAAGGATCGAGAGAGGGATTAAAGAGAAGTGATGCAGTACAATGGGTGAATGACCTACGCTTCCCTCTGTAAGAATGGATAGTTAATGAAGTAATGGGATAAACAGGTGGTGGGTGCTATTGCTTAGTGTGGTTCACAGAGGAGATGATTTAATGTTTTTGTGTGTCGAGAGGGGGACATATTTGCTGTATCACCAGTGCGGGAAATGTAAGGAGACTTTACTAAGGGTCACTGTGCTGTATCTCTCCACTGTAGAGAGACCAGGGATTTATCTTCACTAGGTGCCACTCAAAAGTGTTGTCTGGTCTTTATGAAGTAACGTCACTGAGCGCACCTTTCAAACACAGTGACACTGGCTAAACTTCACGGCCATTCTCATGGCAGCTAATTTCATGGTGGTGCCTGGGCAATATAATGGAGATAGCGGCAAATCACCCGGCAAATATAAGGGGCGTCTCAAAGCGCTTCACAGAATATACTGTAAAGTGAATTGACTGTATTTTGTGGGTGGCAGCCAATTGTGCACAGCAGTGTCCCACAAACAGTAGTGGATTAAATGATCAATTTTTTTTTGAAGGAATTATAACCCCCAGAAAAACGATCCACCAATCAACTAACTGGGTTCCCAGTTACTGCTAGGTAAACACAGGCGTGTGGAGTAAGAAAACTTGCCAAACGTTTCGCCCTGCCCAGGATTCAAACCCAGGTCCTCTCACTTGGGAGGCGAGTGCTCTAACCACTGAGCTACAGGACTCCACGTGTGGAAAATGCAAAATTATATTGACTGTAATTGTTTCCTGATCACCGTCTCAAACAGTACTTGACCAGTATTTCAGAACTTGCTACACCGATAGTCTGGCTATGCACTGTCGCGTGTATAAGTGAAATTTATAATTGTTCATTACATTGGGTGGATTGTACTCCAGATTGTTTCATCGCGTAAGTAACAAGAAAAATGTTTAATTATTATAGGACAGAAAACGTGTTTAAAACAAAAATCACTGCTGTTCTGAAATTATGAATAGTCCTACAAGTTACAATGTTGGCAGCCGCTGACTGAAAGATGGGCTCCCATTTTATAGCACAGGTTATAGTATAGTACAAACTGATTCTATGTTTGACACAGTGCTTTATTAAGTCTCAAGGCACTTCACACAAACAAGGCGCTATATCAAATGCAAGGATTATTATATTATAAATTGCATGGAAGTGCAGTGATTGTTAGCTAATCTGTGCCACACACAACAATAGAATGCACAGATTAGTTCATCTGTTTTTCGGTCAATTTGGGGAGGAATCAAAATACTGGCTATAACACTGAGAGAAACGCTCTGTTTTCTTCAAAATAGCGCTATTGAGTCTTTAATGCCATCAGAACCACCACAAGAAGCAGATGGAACCTCAGCTTTGTGGACTTAGTGCCTTAAACAGCACCTCTGACAATGCAGAGGTTCCCCAGTACTACAATGGAATACCAGCCAAGGCTGTGAGCACAAATCAAGTGACATACACATGGGAGAGAAGGGAACAGAACCGGTGTGGGAGGGAGTAAGGGGTGGGTAGAGACTCATGTGGAGCATAAACTCTGGCATGGACTCTTTGAGCCGAGTGGCCTGTATCTGTGGTTCCATCTGCTTAAGTGTAAACCTCTGTAAGTCCTGGAGTGGGGCTTGAGTCTTCTGACCCATTTTCCAAAGGGCTGGTAATTTTAAATTAAATTAAATTAACTGGTTGCTCAGTTAGCAGTGGCTCAAACATACCCAACAACCGCAACTTGCATTTATATAGCGCCCTTCAGCGGGGTAGGTTCCTGGAGCGCTTGACAGTTGCATAGTTTGACCCCGAGCCAGTGGGGAGGGAGGGGGTGAGAGGTGACTGTAAACAGGATCAAGAAGGAAGGGCTTTAGGCAGGATTTGAAAGTGGAGAGGGAGGGGGCAAGGCGGATGGATTGAGTGAGAGAGTTCCAGAGTTTCAGGGCGTAGAGGCTGAAGGCACCAACAGGATTAGAATGCAACAAATAGAAGTGAACTGTGTAACCTGGTTATTATTATCCTCTTTGCACAGCATTTGGCCACCCAGCTGCTTTTGGATGTTGCACAATTCCTGGTTCAGTCGCTGGTTTTCCTGCTGAGAGCACACAAGCTGCTGCCGAAAGGAAGCGTTGTCCTGGTGGAGGTGGCTGGTCTCCACCTGGTAATTACAGAACTTCTGCCGCAGGTCAGTGTTCTCCTGAGTCAGCAGCTTGCACTCCTGCTGCAGGCTGCAGATTTGTTGCCGTAAGGCACCGTTCTCCTGGAGCAGTTGCTGGTTCTCCTTCACTACACAGGTCAGCTTGTTCTGTGAACCTTCCACCTTGCTACAAGCTTCGCTCATCTGGAAACTGAGGAAGAAAGGACCGGGTGGAGGGGGAAGAAAGTTAAAATAAACACTCACCTGAGAACCCAAAATCTACTGGTCAAAAATAATGATTTGTATCTTAGTGGTTAGAGCACTCGCCTCACAAGCGAGAGGACCTGAGATTGATTCCCGAAAGATGGCTTCTTGGGAGAGCAAATATCAACTGTTATATTCTATTCCAGAACAAGGGGGCATAATCTTAAAATTAGAGCAAGACTATTCAAGGAGTGAAATGAGGAGGAAGTTTTTCGACCCAAAGGGTAGTGGAAATCTGGAACTCTGTCCCCAAAAGGCTGCGGATGCTGGATCCATTCAAATGTTCAAGATTGAGGTGGATAGATGATTGTTAGGGTCAGGGTATCAAAGGATATGGGGCAAAGAACAGTAATTGAGAGTCGAGGTACAGATCAGCCTTCTCTCAACTCTGTAACATCGCCCTACCTCACCCTTTAGGCCGCTGAAACTCTTGATCTTCAAGAGTGATCTCTTCATCACCTCCAGGCTCGACTATACAAACGCCCTGCGTGTCGGCCTTCCCAACTCCTCCCTTCACAGGCTGCAGATAATCCAGAACTCTGCAGCCCATGTCCTCTCCCGCACCAAACTCCATGACCCCATCTCCCCCACTCTCGCCCGACTCCATTGGCTCCCTATCCTTCAGAGGATCCAGTTCATGATCCTGGTCCTCACATAAAAGCCCTCCATGCCTCGCCCCACCCTACCTCTGCGACCTCCTAACCCCCTACCAACCTGCCCGTTCCCTGCACACAGTCAGTTCTGGCCTGCTCCACGTCCCCCGCCCCACCCGCCCCACCATTGGTGGGAGAGCCTTCAGCCACTCTGCCCCCAACCTTTGGAATTCCATCCCCCAGTCACTCTGCCTCACCCCCTCCTTAGCCTCCTTCAAGTACTCTGTCCAGCGCCTTGAGACGTCCTCCTGAAGTGAGAGGCGCTATACAAATGTAATCTTGTTGTTGTACTCCTGTTCTGATGTTCTCATGTAAGGCACTGTCCTTGAGTGGTTTAGCGTACCTATCCCACCGTCTTCATTTTGTTTCAACAAACGGCTTTTCCTCCACCCCCCGCACTGTCTCGTCCGGTGTCCCTCAGGGCTCTGTCTTCGGTCCCCTCCTCTTCACCCTCTATATGCTCCCCCTGTGGTGACATCATCCGCAGACATGGGGTTAACTTCCACATGTATGCGGATGACACCCAACTCTACCTTTCCTCCTCTACCCTCAACTCCAGCTGCCTGTCCGACATCGAGTCCTGGACGAGACACAACTTTCTTCAGCTCAACGTGCGCAAAACTGAGCTCCTGATTGGCTCGCGTCAGCGCCTCCGCACCTCAGGCGCTGACACCATCAGCATCCAAGGCTGCACTCTCCACCTCTCAAAGCCAGTCAGGAACCTCGGGGTTCTGTTCAACCCTGAGCTGTCCTTACTTCCTCATATCCGCGCCACAACTGGCACCGCCTTCCATCACCTCTGGAACATCGCCAGACTACGGCACTACTTCACCCTTCACGCGGCTGAAACTCTGGTTCACGCCTTTATCACCTCAAGGCTGGACTATGGGAATTCTCTCCTCACCGGCCTTCCCGCCACCTCCCTCCACACTGCAGGTCATTCAGAACTCTGTAGCTCGTGTACTGTCCTGCACCAGGCTTCGCGACCACATCACTCCCACCCTCGCTCGCCTCCACTGGCTCCCTATCCCCCAGAGGATTGAATTCAAGATCCTCATCCTCACCTACAAGGCCATTCACGGCCTCGCTCCCTCCTGTCTTTCCGACCTACTATCCCCCTACTTACCTGCCCGTACCCTCCGTTCCTCCGGCTCCGATCTGCTCCACATCCCCCGTCCCAACCGCCCTACCATCAGTGGCCTTCAGCCTCTCAGCCCCGAGGCTCTGGAACTCCATCCCCCAGTGCCTTCGCCGCTTCCTCCCTTTCCTCCTTCAAGGCCGGTCTCAAGACCTTTCTCTTTGACAGTGCCTTCAGCTCCCCTCTCGACTCTCTACCCCCTCCTCGCTCCCTCCCTTCCCTCCCCTCACCCTGACCATTTCCCCCTCCTCGCTGCCTCCCTCCCCTCCCCTCCCCTCACCCTGACCATTTCCCCCCTCCTCACTCCCTCCCCTCACCCTGACCATTCCCCCCCTCCTCGTTCCCTCCCTCTCCTCCCTCACCCTGACCATTCCCCCCCTCCTCGCTCCCTCCCTCTCCTCCCCTCACCCTGACCATTTCCCCCCTATTCGCTCCCTCCCTTCCCTCCCCACACCCTGACCATTTCCCCAATGCTCGGGTCCTGACCCAACTGTCCAGCGCCTTGGGATGTCCTCCCGACGTGAAAGGCGCTCTATAAATGAAATCTTGTTGTTGTAATCCATTCTCCGTTTCTTAGTACAGACCTGACTGTATAACTGGTGTGTTGTGAGGTGATTTCTCAGTGATTTGTGTCATAAAGCTGACTAGTTGTAACTCCCAGAGATGTCTCTTATCTGCTTTTACCTCTCTCCCATTGCTCATGTTATTTACCGTAGTTTGTTAATTTCTTGCTCTGCAGTGGTCCGCACCTCCTCCATTTTATACAGGGAGTTCTGCTGGTCTGCTAGCTGGTGTGAATAGCCCTCCGCTTTCTCTTTCCAATTACAGCTTTTCAATTCCTTCCGAGCCTTCCTCAACTCCTCCTCCAGTTTGCACACCTAACAAACAACAAAATTACTTTTGTAAAGCCCTTTCACATTGGGAGGACGTGCCAATGTGCTGAACAGTCGGGGGTCAGGACCCGAGCATGGGGTGGAGGGCAGGGTTGGAATGAGGGAGGGCAGAGAGGTAGGAGGGCAGCTGAAGGCACCGTCGAAAAGGAAGATCTTGAGTCGTGACTTGAAGGAGGCAAGGGAGGGAGCAAACACATCCAGTTCACACCTAAGTTTTACATCTGACAAATCAGCACTTGAATTCACAGGAAAAGATCTTTTTTTGGTCAGCCGGGTCAGTCTGACACATGCAGAAACCCATCACCATGCTTAAGACAATAACAACAACAAAATTACATTTACAGAGCGCCTTTCATGTCGGGACAATGTCCCAAGTCCCTGGACAGTCAGGGGTCAGGACCCAAGCATGGGGGAAGGGTGGAGTAGGGATGAGGGAAAGCAGAGAGGTGGGAGGATGACCAAAGGCACGGTCGAAGAGACGGGTCTTGAAACCGGCCTTGAAGGAGGTGAGGGAGGAAGCGAGGCAAAGGGACCATGGGATTGAGTTACAGAGTGTGGGGGCAGAGAGGCTGAAAGCCCGGCCACCGATGTTAGGGCTGGTTGGACGGGAGACATGGAGCAGCCCAGAGCCCGCTGAACGGAGGGAGCTGGCAGGTTGGTAGGGAGTCAGCAGGTCAGAGAGGTAGGAGGGGGCAAGGCCATGGATGGCCTTGAAAGTGAGGACGAGGATCTTGAATTCGATCCTCTGAGGGATGGGGAGCCAGTGGAGTTGGAGAGGGTGGGAGCAATGGGGTCACGGAGCCTGGTGCACGAGAGTACACGAGCTGCAGAGTTTTGGATGAGCTTGTGAAGGGAAGAGTTGTGAAGGCCAATAAGGAGGGAATTTCCATAATCGAGCCTTGATGTGACGAATGCGTGGTATCCAAGTTGAGGTACAGATCAGCCATGATCTTATAGAATGGCAGAACAGGCTCGAGGGGCTGAATGGCCCCTACTCCTGTTCTGATATTCCTATGTAATCCATCTCCAATGCGTGGTATTAAGAGTATCCAAACCAAGTTGAGATTTCCATACATCCCACCTATTCCAGAGATATTTATTGGAATGGAATGCACACTCTCTCCCTGGAGGAACACATCATGCTTACCTAATTCCGGAGAATATTAGACCAGGTTGGCAAAAACCAAGGCTTGGGGACTCCAGAGCAAACAGTGGCTTAACTGCTGGAGTCTAACCAGCTAAAGCTACATAGCTTTCCATTGATATCACTGTCTGACAAGCTTTCCTGCTGCTTGTCCAGCTAGGACCACCCTACCCGATAGAGCTTTGGCTTGCAGGGTTAACAGGAGCTGAGTGGGAGGATTCCCTGTCCCCAGTGACTTGTTTATCTTTCCAAGTCCTGCCGATGAGTGCTCTGGAACGCCACCTTGCATGAGGGGCGCTATATAAATATTAAGCCCAGTTCTCGCCTACGTTGGCTACCCTGTCCACTGACAAAGCCCACAGGTTCAAAATCAATGATGTTTCCGTGCTGCTCAAAATTGGACAGATGACCCCATTTCTGATTGCACGAATGACTAATGTCTTGTGCATCTCATCTCACCTTTTTCTCCAGAATGCACTTATCGTGTTGCAGTTTTTCCACAGTGGTGTTCATGGCATTAGTGTGTTGAGTTATGTTCCGGGCTTCCTTCAGCTCTGTGTTCAGATAGTGCACCTGTGTCCGGTAAGCCTCCAATTCCTAGGTCAGATGGTGATGCTCAAAGTTAGTTCTTTTTTTATTATCAGAGAGAACTGGCAATGCACGGTCCCAAATGACTAGAATGTAGAATTGTTTGAAAAGTTTTGGTGAGGTGACCAAAATGATTTTCTTAAAATTATTAAAATGACAGGGTCTTTTTCTAGTTTGGAGAGAGAGAAAGAGAGAGAAAATCAGTTTCAGGATAACAGGTTGCTTGTCCCTATTATTGACTTTCCCTGAGTAGGAGATTTGTGTGGGAGGTGATAGAAATGGTGAGGTGTTAGCATTCCAATACTGGACAGTGGCCATGCAGTTGCCACAGGCTTAGGTCATGATCAGACAGGCTAAGCTGGGAGGTGCCAAGGAGAGGCTTCCAGTGAGGGGAGACATTGGAGAGAGGAGAAGGAGGGAGGGAGGGAGTGAGTGAGTGCTCATGCCCTTTCCCAGGCACACAGGAGTTTAGGAAAAGTTTACCAACAAAAAACCCTAAACAGTAATTACTGTAAATCATTTTGCAATATTTCAATGCCTTACAGAGCTACAAAAACATAAGCATGTTTTCCCTGCTCGCACAGCAGTAACGTAAAGCCATCATTCTCAGTTTAGTCTCAGTTCTGAACTGATGTATATTTGATGTTGCATTGATAGGGGCTCTACATACCCTTTTCAAACAGTCCTCACCAGTTTATGAAGATTATTCTTGTGAATTAAAACTAAAGTGTTTCCTAATCTGCCCACCAGTGCATCCTAGACCTTGAGTATATAGCTAGATTAGCCAGTGTGACTCCCTGGACTGGGAATGTGGCCCTACCTCCTCGTTCCGGGTTTTCCCCTGCTGTGTGGTGACCAGAGTCGCTTCCAGATAATCCCTTCTTTTCTTTTCCTCCTCGTATTTCTGTTGTAGTTCTGCACAAGTAGCTTCATTTGACTTCATTTGCTGTAGAGGAAATGCACAAGTCATTTATATAGCGCCCTTCACGCGGGTTAGCATCTCGGAGCGCCTCACAGTGGTGGAGTCAAGGTCAGGAGTGGAATTGATCAATGTTGCCTGGGCACACAAGGCTGAATTTCCCTCACTGAGCTCAACAGTGACATCGATGAAACCATCATCAGACCACTGCTTAGCAGAATTATTGACAAGGATATATTAGCATTTTACCCTAATCAACTCTACCCCAACAGCCATTAATGGCAAATCATTTCCCCCGTGACACACCTCTGGGAGATGTTTTTCCGACCCTCTCTGAATTCTTCCAGGTGCGGTCCGTCACCCATCATTGAAACTCCTCTCACATCTCCTTATCAAATCTACATTAACTGGCAACACCTCACATACTCAAGGCTACATAGGCCACTCACCTCCCTCACATCCTGCTCCTTCCCAAGTGCACCAATCACATTGTGGCTTTTGGCCTTTAGATCCTTGTATTTGCGTTTGAGTTTCATATGATCGGACTCCATAGTTGCGATCTACAAAAACAGGCAGAACATTATTACCCAAATTGTAAGCGTGCGTGCGTATGTGTGTATGTATGTGTGTGGTGGGGGGTTGACCAGGATCACAAAATAACCAATTTTATATTTTATCTGGGGGATTGTTCAGGACACCAGGAGAAATTCGCCTTTTCAAATATTGTCTCATGATCTATTACAACCACCTGCCCAGTTAGACAGGAACTTGGTTTAACGACTCTGTCAAATCAGAGCACCTCCAACAATGCAACGCCCTCGATTATCAGCCTGGTACCAGCCTTGTGTTTTTAGAGCTTAAACTGCCCCCAATACCAGGACTTTAGTCCTTAACTCTTTAGTCTAGCTAAGACTCCAGTGCAGTGCTGGGGGAGTGCTGGATTGTCGGAGGTGTTGTCAAACCTGCCTAACCAAAGGCAAAAGTTAACATGTTTCATTGCTTCATCTGGAGATTTCGTTTTGACCACATTAAGTGGACAGCCAACATAGATAGCCCAGTAAGGACACAGGGGGTACGCGCCCTTGGGTTCATTTTATGGGTGTCGGCTCTGCGGACTTGCCTTCTTTTTCAATGATTCTTTCTCGTTCTCAAAGGCAGCTTTCTCTTCTTTCATTTGGTTCCGGATGTCCTCGAGGGCTCCCTCCAGTGCTTCGTTCCTTTCTGTTACCTCTTCGAGCTCCTCCTGCACTTTGTGGAATCTCTGCATCAGCTCATGGTTCTTGGTATCCAGGCGACTGACCTCCTGATGGCACCTTCAAATCAAAGAGAGAGATGTCTCTTATAATCCCAAGTGTAGACGGGGTTCAACACAATGGCTCACATTTGGTATTGTGCCTTTCAGGATGTCGTGGAGTCCTGTAGCTCAGTGGTTACAGCACTCGCTTTGCAAGCGAGAGACCTGAGTTCAATTCCAGGCACAGGGCGAAACCTTGGGCAAGTTTCCTTACTCCACACAGAGCCTAATAATAATCCCTCCAAAACCAAAAACAATAATAAATTGGTCATTTTCAATCCACGACTGTTTGTGGGACATTGCTGTGCGCAATTGGCTGCCGCGTTCGCCCACAAATGTACAGTCAATTCACTTTACAGTGTGTTCTGTGAAGCGCTTTGGGACGTCCTCCCGACGTGAAAAGCGCTATATCAAATGCAAGGATTATTATTATTATTATTATGTCCCAAAGTGCTTCACCTGGGGGATTGTTGTTGACCAGGACACTAGGTAAAACTCTATTGTCTAAATGTTTGTCTTGTCCTGTTTCTCGAAAGGAAACACAAAAAAATTGCTTATGTGGCCTGCATATGTTTCTCAAATATGGCATCGACCCAGAGCAGCCAAAAGGTTGGACTCCCCTGGTCTAGATTGACACTTAGTGCAGGGCTGCGGGAGTGCTAAATTGTTGATCATCAATTTCTAAATTTACAGATTAACAAGAACAACTTGCATTTATATAGAGCTCCTCATGCAGAGCGCTTGAGAGTGGCGGAGCACGACTCCGGGGATGGGGATAAAGTGATTGTAGGCACTGGTTGAAGAGGAAGGTCTTCAGGCGCAATCTGAAGATGAGGAAGTAAAGGGGCAAGGCTGAGGAATACAGGAAGTGTGTTCCAGAGTTTCGGGACATATTGGATGAAAATGTGGCCACCGATGGTGAGACGGAGGGCATGAGGGACATGCAGGAGGCCGGAGCCAGTCAAGCGGAGGCAGTGGGTAGTGGGTTGAGGAATAAGCAGTAAGTAAGTAAGAGTAAGAGTTAGGGAGGTGCCAGGGCATGAAGGGATTTGAAGACAAGTGTGAGGATCTTGGATTGATCCATTCGGCGATAGGGAGCCAGTGCAGCCTGGCTAGAACTGGTGTGATGAGGGTACAGAATTTAGTATGGTGAATATGTAATAATATAATCCTTACATTTAGTGCCTTCGTGTCTTATCATGTTGTCGAGATGTCTCAAAACACTTCACAAGATGTACTGGGAAGTGTAGTGACTATCGATTGTAGACAAATACGGCAGTCCAATTTGCACATAGCAAAGTCCCACAAACAGCCATGAAGTGAATGACCAATTTTATCTGGGGGATTGTTGGCCAGGAAACAGGGAACAACTTCATTCTCTTCCCTTTTTGAAAAGTGCCATGGGGATCTTTAACATCCACTTAAACTCATTAAAGATCACGTGACAATGTTTGAAAAGAGGAAGGTGTTCTTATAAATAAATAATCCTTGTTTCCTTACTCCATATGCCTCTGTTTACCTAGCAGTAAGTAGGAGCCTGGTTGTTAGTCGATTGGCGGATCACTTTTCTGGGGGTAATAATTCCTTCAAAAAAATAATAAATTGGTCACTCAATCCATTTGTGGGTCGCTGCTGTGTGCAATTGACTGCCGCACATCGCCCACAAAATATACAGTCAATTCATTTTACAGTATATTCTGTGAAGCGCTTTGAGACATCTCAAAGACGTGATAAGGCGCTAGATCAAATGCAAGGATTATTATTATAATTATTATCTGTAAATGTACCTTTTATGGAGTTCTTCAGCCTTGGAACGTGGGCATTCGGGGGGCGGATCAGTCCCATTCCCATCTGTTTCCGGTGAAGAAGTGCAAGCAGTGTAATCCTGGGCACCATGGAGATGGATTATAAATGTACATCAGTGAGTTGAAGTTAATCACAATGGACACAGAAATCAATAGTAATATGTTATTTTAACCCAATTGGTAAAGAAGTGGTAAGCATATTCTCTCCTTAGCCAACGAGAAGGACTTTCTAAATCAGACTTCCAAGTTTGAAGAAATCAGGTGTTTACTTGTTATAAGCAAAATATTAAGTCAGAAGCTTCTCCAGTGATGAGAATTAGAAAAATCTGCACTTCACAAACGATAAAATTTAGGTAGATCTGAGAGAGAAATCCGGGGGTGGGTGGTGGGAAGTGGGGGTTCTGTCCCCTGACAGCTATTTATAATAGTAATGAAAGGATTATTGTTTTGTCGACAATGTGGCAGCCAATTTGCACACAGCAACATCCTGCAAGCAGTCGCAAAGTGAATGACCAATTTTATTGGATTTTTGGCCAGGACACCGAGTGAGATACCCTTTCTCCTGGATGGGGGTGTAGGACTCGCTGAGCTGGTGCGGGAGAGCACGTGGGCTCAGAGTTTTGGACGGTCTTAGCTTGAATAGGGAGGATTGTATGACGGACAGAATCTGCGGCACATTGTAATGAACATTAACAATTTGTAACCATGCTAATTGTTGAGGACAGCTTTATGTTTTGGCTCAGTTTGTTGCAATTTCGCTTTGGACCATTTGTGGGTTTTTAGCCCCACATCACGCTCACAGTCCAGGCTGACACTCCAAAGAGATACTGGGGGACTCCTGCTTGTTGGGGGTGCTGTCTTTGAATAAAACAAATAGGATACTTAGCAGTTGCACAGCAACAATTGTAACATCCAATGATTATAATCTCACCCATCTGTTCCCGACTTCTTCTAAATCTTCCTCAAATTATCATCAAATTACATTGTATAACCTGCAACAAGTGAGGCATGCCCTGATCATTTACCTTAGGACCTATACAGGCACCTGAAAGTGGCTTTTTCTTCTTGCGTGTCGCTGGTACGGGAGTCATCTGTGGTGATGCGTGGACTTCCTCTTTGCGACTGTCATCCCACTGAGTTTCAACAACACAGATGGAGAACATTACTGTTATTGTACAGTGACGGTGTGGATCGAGATCAAACTCAATGAATGAACAAATCTTTTTAATAACATCTGTTACTTCACAATTTTGTCAAGTGTAGAGTCTGTTTATTAAGGCAAATATAGCAGCCGTTTCGCCCACAAAATATCCAGTCAATTCACTTTACAGTATATT
This sequence comes from Callorhinchus milii, assembly GCF_018977255.1. NCBI lineage: Eukaryota > Metazoa > Chordata > Chondrichthyes > Chimaeriformes > Callorhinchidae > Callorhinchus > Callorhinchus milii. The sequence continues at coordinate 68,560 of NW_024704765.1, forward strand.
CTGTGTAGCACTTTGAGACGTTTTAAAGATGATAAGGCGCTACATCAAATGCAAGGATTATTATTGTTTTGCATATTGTCAAAGAGCCATGAGGTGAACGACCCATTAATCTGGAGAATTATTGGTCAGGATGGTCTTTCACATCCAATTGAAGCCTATGGATTAGTGTCTTATTTGAAGCACAGCATCTCTGACAATACAGCACTCTCCCTGGAATGTCAGGCTCAATACTACGAATGTACTGGTCAGAGGCAAGTTTGCAACAAACTGAGCCAAGCTCTATGGTACAGTCAATATTTAGAATTGTGATAACAATTTGCTAATGCTTGTACAATATGCAGCAGGAAACCACCTCACCACAAGAGAGGACTGCCTTCTGTGCTCAACAGGGTGAGAATGAACTTCCCACAGACTACCATGAGCTGAATGAACAAATCATCTGGAGGATTGTTGGCCAGGCACAAGGTGGAGGAAGGGTGTCATAAATCTTGCATTTGATACAATTCCTTAGGTTGTCGAGAGCTAAGGGATTCAAATGGTCTTGAAAAACTCCCTTCTTTTTTCGAGTAATGCTATGGGAGGGAACTTGAAGTCCTCCTGAACAGGCACAAGGGAACCTCAATTTGTTGTAACATCTGAAGCACGGCATCTCCAACCCCAGCACTGCATTGGAGGGTCAGCTGAGATTGAAAGTTCAAAGTCCTGATGTGGGGCGTGAACCCACAAGCTTCTGACTCGGAGCCGAGACTGCTTCCAACTATCCATAGGCTGACCTATCAGTATAGATTGATGTGAAAGTGAGGGGTGTGGAATAAGTCAGCTAATAACTCATCTTACCAACTCCTGGTTTGTGCTATGATGCATTCTAAGGTCTGATGACTTCTGATAAAATGGTGATTGTTCCATTTCCGCAGGCTTTGCTACCCCCAGAGATTTTTGAAGATTTTCAACCTGCTCAGATATACAAGGGAAGAGATTTAGTATATTAAAAAAATTGCAACTTATCACATCACAAAAACTTTTACAATGATTCGAGTGTAAGTCTGTTTCCGTTGGTAGAACTCTTGTCTCTGAGTCTGAAGGTTTGGGTTGCAGATCAGAACTTACAAAGAATTACAGAGATTGCATTTCGCCAAAATCTGTTACTGTATTTATGCTTCTAATCACCCCTCCCATATCTCTCTATTCCTTTATCTCTGATGTATACATCGAATTTTCTCTTGAGACCTGAACTCACATAGTCTAGGATGACACTCCAATGCAACACCGGGGAAGCGCTGCATTGCTGGAGGTGCCAGCCTTCAGATGAGATGTTAAACCAAGGACCTGTCTGCCTGTTCAGTTAGACGTTAAAGATCCCATGGTGCTATTCGAAAAGAGGAGGGAGTTTCTTCCGGTGCCTTGGCCAACAATCCCCCAAATAAAATTGGTCACTCATGTCAGATCAGCCCAAGGTACTGGACAGTGAAGGGTTTGCACTCGAGCTGCGGGTTGGAATCAGAAAGGAGTGGAGAACAAGGTGGGCTGAGAAGGGAAGAGCAAAGGCACAATTGAAAAGTAAATTTTTGAGACGGGCCTTGAAAGAGGCAAGAGAGGTAATTAGCCAAGGGGCTCCGGGGTGGAGTTCCAGAGGTGGGGGCAGAAAGGCTGAAGGCCGGACCACAGATAGTGGAGCGGGAAGGGCGGTGGACGTGGAGCAGGCCAGTGCCTGCCAAGCGGAGGAAGTGGACAGGTTGGTGAAGTTTTAATAGGTCGCAGAGGTAAGGAGGAGAAAGACTTTTGAGAGTTTTAAAGGTGAGGACAAGGTTCTTGAACTCAATCCTCTGGGGGATGGGGAGCCAGTGAAGCAGGGCAAGGATGGAGATGATTGGCTCACAAAGCTTTGTGCAGGAGAGGACACAAGGTGAAGAGTTCTTAATAATCATAGGTTGTTGGGGGAAGAGTTGGGAAGTCCAGTGAACAGGAAGTTAGTAGTCAAGCCTGGACATAATGAAAGCGTGGATGAGGGTTTCAGCAGCCTGAGGGGAGAGGTAGTGACAGAATGTTGCAGAGGTGCGGAAAGGCCGAACAGGTAATGGCACGGATGTGGGGTTTAAAAAACAGTTGAGGGTCGAACAAGACACCAAGGTTCTGCACTGGCACAGAGAGGTGGAAAGTGCATCCATGCATGATGCTGTCAGTGCCTGAGGTACGGAAGTGCTGACCTAGCCAACCAGGAGGGCCTCGGTCTTGTCGACACTCAACTGTAGAAAATTGACTTTCATCCAGGACTTGATGTCTGACAGACAGTTGTGGCAACTCATGAGGTGCCATTGGCATTGAAGGAAAATTTTAATTTTATATAGTAAGCAGCACAAAACTGCATTAATTCAACAACAACGTGCACTTATATAGTTCCCTTCATGTGGGGTTGCACCCTGCATTGCTTAACAATGGTGTATGCAGTTGGACGGCGAGTAGGGAAATGGACTGTTGGCAAGGTCTTCAGATATGATCTGAAGGACTGGGATGATGGGGTGAGAATATAGGCTGTGAATTAGTTTTTAATTAATTAGCATTGCTGGGGTAGGCTGGTGATGAAGGCATCAGAGATGTCCGGACGATTTGGCAACAGCTGACTGGAACTCCAGTATGAAATGTCTGATTGCCAGCACAGTGCATTGTCAGCCCTCAGTCACACAGCCAAGGTCAGAGAGCTTCTCTTTCATAAAAGAGAGGAGAAAGGGTGAGCGGCACTGAGTCTGGTCTCTGATATGTCTTTATTCCTCACATTGTGGAGTCCTGTAGCTCAGTGGTTAGAGCACTCACCTCACAAGCGAAAGGACCTGGGTTCAATTTGTGGCAGGGCAAAATGTTGGGCAAGTTTCCTTACTCTCTACGCCTCTGTTTACCTAGCAGTAAGTAGGAACCCGGTTGTTAAATGATTGGTGGAATGCTTTTCCAGGGGTAATAATTCCTTCAAAATAAATTTTAAAAAAAATTTGGTCACATAATCCACGACTGTTTGTGGGATACTGCTGTGTGCAATTGGCTGCTGCGTTTCGCCCACAAAATATACAGTCAAATCACTTTACAGTGTATTCTGTGAAGCGCTTTGAGACGTCTCGAAGACATGACAAGGCGCAATATCAAAAGCAAGGATTATTATTATATTATGAATGACAAAAAAGAGAATGGTACCAGAGAGCAGGTCAGTTCAAATCATAGAACTGTATAGCAAACAAACAGGCCCATCAAGTCTATATTTATGCTATCCTCTGTCTGACCCACCTAACCTACTCCCACTCTACTGTTCGCTTCCCATGTCCATTCACACTGTCTAGGCTTACCCTCTTATCCAGTTCTGAGTAGCTGCCAAACTTTTGTTGGGACAGTTAGACGTTAAAGATTCCACGGCACTACTGGAAATGAGAAGGGTGATTCTTCCAGTGTCCTGGCCCACAATCCCCCAGATAAAATTAGTCATTCACTTCACGTCTATGTATGCTGTGTACAAACTGACTGCTGCATTCGCCTACAAAATGCACGCTCATTGCACTTTACAGTGCATCTCATAAAGCACTCCTGACATGAAAGGCGCTATATCAAATGTAGAAATTTTTTTATTGTTACTATTCAACCTGTCAGACCCCTTCATGATTTTTTTAGACGTCCAAAAAGATCAGCTCTTGACTTTCTCAGCTCGAGTGGAAAGAGTCCCAACTTTTCAATTCTCTCTTAATAACAAACTCCTCATCCCTAGTGACCTCCTGTTCTATCTGTCAGAGGAACAATGCGAGTCACAAGGCTAAAGAGTGAAGGGGAAGAAACTGTAAGAGCTCACCAAAAACACAAGAATTACCAACACTATGAATCTAAAAGTATATATATTTTTTTTTACCTAAATTGGTTTAACACTAGGCTCAGACTTGACTTGTGCCCAAATCAATAACTGCCATGGGCAAGTCTTAGGTATACACATTTTGCAGCTCATTTTGTTTCAACTCATCACTCAGCTCCAGTCAGCGTGCAACAGAATAAGTCTTAATTATTTGTAATGAAGTGCATCACCACAGGGGAGGAGGCACGTCTCCAAGGATCACTTTTTACGCACCTCTTTCAACGGCCAACTCCTGTCATTTTCAGCATTCCCCGCTGCAAATGTGCCAAATTGATGGAAATAGCCATAAATATTCTGCCCATTGGATAACACCTGGGCAGGAAAATACCAGTGGAAATGAAATCAGATTTTATGTGCCCCAGATCACAATACAAAGTGACCTCACAAAGCAGCTTCAGGGGGTTAAACCTCTCCACGGTGAGGGGGGCTCACACACCTGTTGACACTGACACCTTCCATTTTCTACAACAGGTTTGGCTTTAGCAGTGAAGCTGGCTATTTTTTTGAAAAATGTTTGTACATTCTGCAGAGAAAGTAATAGAATTCTAATGCTGTCTCCAGAGAGCAGCTTGGTTAATAATAATCCTTGCATTTGATATCATGTCCTATCACATCTTTCGAGACATCTCAAACTCAAAGTGCTTCACAGAAAAGGCCCTGGGATCTTGTTCCATTTACTTTTCTATAATTCTCCCTATTGCTGCATCTCCTTTCCTTGTACTCAGTTTCACTTTATCTGGCATAAACCTGAGGTGAAACCTTGATTCAGATTTTCCACAATTAGATTTCCTTTTTTTAATCTCTAATTGGCTCTAACTTTTTTTTGAATTATTGCTTTTGCTTTTCATCTTTTTATAAAATCCTTCAAAGCTTTTCTTTAAGTCACCTGTCAGCATTTCCTCACATCCCGTCTTAATCTTTCTAATTTTTTTTGCTTAGAATCATAGAAGGGGTTTCCCTTCATGCTCACACAAATCATAAGGCAAACAAAACCTAAATGAATGACTCAAATAAATAAATAATTAACAAATTAGTTAACTTGTATTTAATATTAATAATAATAATCTTGAAGTTGATATAGCCCCTTTTATGTTGGAAGGAAGTTGCAATATTGTAAAGCATTATGACTGTGTATTTTGTAGCTGGAACACAACAGTCAATCTATGCACTGCAATATTCCACAAACAACCATGAAGTAAATGACCAATTTTTATTTGGGGGATTGCTAGTGAAAGCACCGGGAGAGAGAAACTCCCTTTTCTTTTTGGGTTCTTTACCCCACCATTACTCCACCTGAACAGGCAAATGAGACCTCGGTTTAACATCTTATCTGAAGGACAATGCAGCGTTCACCCCAGCATGGTATTGGAGCATCTGCCTAGACTATGTGAGTTCAAAGTGATGATGGGAACTGTTGACCATCTGATTCAATGGCAAGGGTGCTACCCACTAATAATAATAATAATCATTGTATTTGATACAGAGCCTTATCATGTCTTCGCGACGTCTAAAAGTGCTTCACAGAATATACTGTAAAGTGAATTGACTGCATAGTTTGTGGGCGAAATGCGACAACCAATTGCGCACAGCACTTTGCCATTTATTGAATCTTTTAGGGGGTGAATTTTGGACAAGAAAGGAATAAGAAAGAACATTTCAAAAATTGAAAAATGTGATGGGAAGAGGAAGAAAAAAAAGAGTAAAAATGCGAATGCGGGAAAAAGAGTCAGAGAGACTTCGGGAGATTGGGTCTGGGAAAGATGTAACATGGGCGAGTGCTTCAGCCAGACACAGCTCTACTGTAATTCATTGCAAGCTTTGTGTGTAAACTGCTCTAGTCATGTTTACTGGCCTATAGAACGGTAAAGTAAGGTAAAGTTACCCCAAATTGTGTCAGGCATCACTGTCATATTGGCAATCACATTCCAGGAATCAAAGGGATAATGATAATAACCCCTTTACAGTTGCCATAGCACCTTTCAAATCGGGAGGATGCCTCAAAGTGCTCCACAGGATATACTGTAAAGTGGGGTGACCGTATAATTTGTGGGCGAACACAACAGTCAATTTGTGCATATCAACGTCCCACAACCACCCATGAAGTGAATGATCAATTTTATGAGAGATTGTTGCAAATTATTGTTGCAAATCAAATCTTTTCAAATTATTTTGTGTGATCTTTAATCTGAACAGACAGACAAGATCTGGGTTTAACATCTTATCCAAAGGACAGGACCTCCATCAATGCAGCACACCCCAGCCCTGCATTGGAGCGTCAGCATAGACTATATGAGTATTAAGTCCTGCCATAGGGCTTGAACCAACAACCTCTGACTCAAGAGTGAGAGTGCTACTAACTGAGCCAGACTAACACACTTCAGGAGCCAAAGGATTTGCAGGGATAATTCTTAAAACACATACTTTCAACTTCAGCACCAGTTCAGAAGACAACAACAACAAAATTTGTATAGCGCCTTTCAAGTCAGGACGTCCCAAGGCGCTGGACAGTTAAGAGTTTTGGACCCGAGCTGGGAGTCGGGATCGGGGAGGTTAGAGGCCAGGGGGGGAAGCAGGGTGATCGAAAGCACAGTCGAAGAGAAGGGTCTTGAGATGGGTCTTTACGGAGGCAAGGGAGGGGCGAGGCGGAGGGACTGTGGGATGGAGTTCCAGAGGGTGGGGACAGAGTGGCAGAAGACCCACCCGCCAATAGTGGGGCAAGCGAGGCGTGGCAGTGAAGTGCTCCCTCCACTGAGTGGAGGGAGCAAGCAGGATGATAGGGGGTTAGGAGGTCGCAGAGATAGAGGGGAGCGAGGCCATGGAGGGTTTTGAAGGTGAGGACCAGGATCTTGAACTGTATCCTCTGTGTGATGGGAAGCCAGTGGAGTTGGGCGAGGATGGGTGTGATAGGGTCACGGAGCCTGGTGCGAGAGAGGACACAGGCTGCAGAGTTCTGGATGATCTGTAGCCTAAGGAGGGATGAGTTGGGGAGGCCGACAAGCAAGGAGTTTGCATAGTCAAGCCTTGATATAAGGAAAGCGTGAATGAGGATTTCAACGGCCTGTGGTGTGAGACAGTGGCGGAGCCGGGCGATGTTGCGGAGGTAGGGGAAGATCATGGTCCAGATGTGGGGTAGAAAGGATAGTTGAGGGTCAAACGGTGATGCTATCAGCGCCTGAGGTGTGGAGGCGCTGACCGGAGCCAATCAGAAGAGCCTTGGTCTTGTTGACGTTTAATTGAAGAAAATTAGCTCTCATCCAGGACTTGATGACATTCTGGCAGCACAGCAGTGATCCTGGAATCAAGGGTGGAGGCAGAGAGGGTGTCGGCAGAGAGGGTGTCATCCGCATACATGTGGAAGTTGACCCCATGTCTGCAGATGATGTCACCAAGTGGGAACATATAGATATTGAAGAGGAGGGGACCAAGGACAAGAGCTCTGAGGAACACCGCAAAGGACGATGCGGGGGCTAGAGGAGAAACCATTTGTAGAGATGAAGTGGAGGTGGCATGAGAGGTATGATCTGATCCAGTCAAGGACAGAGCCGTGAAGGCTGAGGTGAGAGGAGAGGTGGTGGATGAGGATAGAGTGGTCGACAGTGTCGAAGGCAGCAGAAAGGTCAAGAAGGACGAGGAGGCAGATGGACAGAATGTCATTTGTCACTTTGACCAGGCTGTTTCTGTGCTGTGGGCGGCATGGAAACCCAATTGGAGGGTTTTGTGAAGGGAGTGGCGGGAGAGGAAGGAGCGAAGCTGGGAAGCAACAACTCACATTCCACCCACCCCCCACCCATCCACATCACACTAACATACCACTTTTAATAGAGATTTCCGCTCCGCGTCCAACAATCTCACACGATCGCGTAACGCTAGGATTTCTTTATCCAATTTGTTATTCTGTTCTTTGGCTTTGTCAATGTCATTGACATCTGTGAAGAAAACAAAGAGATTTTTATCATCTGGGTCCACCGTTCCTTCCAACTTCGTGTTCTCCCTCTTGGCCATGATTCAACTCTGAGTTGAACATTGACCCAAAACATATACAACTACTGCGTCCGTAGACACCACGGACTTCTCTGCAATGTTCTGATCATTATAAATAGGTTGGTGCCTCCAACTAAATGGACTTGGGCAGGGTACTCTCAGCCAGATGGGTCTGAATGGCCCGGCTACTATACATGGGCTCAGGCAGTGTGAGGTCATGCTTTGTGATGCGAAAGGATTCTTTCTTTTTCTGAAGACTGATAGGAGCCTGAGCTGGGAGGGACCTGGAGTGGATAGAGGCTTGGGAGGAGGAGGGAGCTGAAGGGAGAGAGCAAAATGTCTGAAGGGAGAGAGCAAAGTGGCTGAAAGCTTGCCTGCTGATGGTGGGGGGGAGTGGACGAGGGCATGAAGCAGATTGGAATTGGCAGAGTGAAAGGAATAGCCAGGGGTAGGTTCCAGGAGATCACAAAGTTCAAGACCATGGAGACGTCTGATGGTGAGAATGAAGATCTTGAAGTTGATCCACTGAAGGATAGGAAGCCAGTGGAGGCGAGTGAGGCTGGAGGTGATTGGTTTATTGAGCCTGGTGCGGGACAGGATGAAGGCTGTGGAGATGATGATGATAATAATAAGCACTTCACAGGATATACTGTAAAGTGGAGCATATGCAAACGTGGCAGCAAATTTGCGCGCAGCAATGTTACACAAACAGCCATTGAATGAGTGACCAATTTTAGTTGAAGGATTGTTGGCCAAGACACTGGTACAAGTTCCCTTCTCTATTCAACAGTGCCTATGATCACCTTCCCCCAGCTCAGCGGCGTGCTCCGCCAATGTCAAGCTCTCTGGGACGTGAAGGGTGCTAAATATATGCAAGTTGTTTTTGTTGCTATGGGAGCTTTAACGTCCACCTGAACAGGGAGATGGGACCTCAGTTTAACGGCTCATCCAAAGGAAGCTCATCCAACAACGCAGCACACCTCAGGTCTGTATTGGAGCGTCAGCCTAGACTTGGGCTTGAACACACAACCTTCTGACTCAGAGAAAAAAATCCTGCTCACTCTGCCAGGCTGACACACAAATTCGGGATGGTCTGGAACTTATGGAGAGGGGAGCTGGGGGGCCACAAGACATAGAAGAAGTCTGAAGGTGACAAAGGTGTGGATGAGGGTTTTGGCTGTGTTGAGGGTAGGGTAGTACGGAGGTAAATAATGCCACAGGGATGGAGGGATTTGGTCAGAGTCTGGATGAAAGGTTTGAAAGGGATTTGAAGGGCAAACAAAACGTTGAGGTTCCACATAGACTCAGTGAGTTGGAGTGAGCAAACGAGGAGATCAATGCGGTCAGAGCCTGAGATGAGGAGGCAGTGCCGTGAGCTTCAGTTTTGATGACAATAAACTGGAGAAAGGCTCAGGGTTTATTTTTAAATAAAGTGTGCGTGATATAGAATTTAAAGGAAATTGGATAAATACTTGAGGAAAATAATATTAATTGGTATGGGAAATGAAATTAGAGAAGATAGCTTCAACTGAAACCTAAAAGATACAGTGCAACAAATGTAACTCGATTCATGATCAAGCTTCACAAAGTGCGAGTTCCACATACCACGTTCCCTCAGTTCAGCGACTTCTTCCTTGAGCACTTCAATCTCCCGACGAGCTGCCTGCAGAGCAGGGTCTGAAGATAAAATAATAATAATAATAATAATAATAAAGAGCCAAAAACACAAGTGGTCAGTGGCAGCACAAGTACCAAGGACCAGAAATAGACAAACAGACCTTGTTTTGCTATCTGGAGGCATGGAATGTAAAACTCAAACTTGTAAAGACCTTCATTGGTGCATGCACTGTGTAGAATTTGGGGCATCCGTACAGCACCCTTCACATACAGCAGAGTCTTGGGAATGTTTTACAGAGGCAATGCCGGATACCGAAAAGGGAGGAGGGAGTGCATGGGCAAAGAGGTAGGTTTTTAAGCAACTGTTAAATATAAATAGAGGGAATAAGGTTCTAGATGGTGTATGAAGGCAGGACAGAGGGGACTGGGAACCTGAGTTTGTCAAGAAGTGGGGACCAGCAGGAGAGTGAGGCTAGAGATCACAGAGACAACATGAAAGGATTTGTAGGCGTGAGTGATGAGCTTGATCTGAGTCATTGTAACTTGGTGAGGAAAGGGTGATGGTTATGTGCTGGTGGCAGAGTTCTGGATGAGCTGGAGTTTGGGGGGTCTGAGGGGCCGGTAAAAATTTACAGTCTTTAAGTATAAAGCTTACAGGGTTATTTCAACTAGTCGGTGAATCAGTTGCAGGAAAGCACAAACTTAAGAAAATCGGTGAAAAATATTAGAGGGAAGTTTGGAATGCTCTGCCGCAACACGTACCCAAAGAAGTTAATCAGACTCTTTCACATGGAAATGAGGCAGGTGCTTGAAGAAGAGGAATATTGTTTTATCTTGCCTTTATCCGGACCCCTTCACATAGGATGTGTTCACAGAGATGGGTCAGTCGCCAAGCAAAGGGGAGGGGAAGGTACTTAACGGTGTGGGGGAAGAAACAGGTTTTAAGGTGGGATTTAAAGCCAGATAGAGGGGCGAGGCAGAGGGATAGAGGTAAGGAGATACAGAGGCGAGTAATGTAGTGACTGAAGACTCGGTGATTTATGTGGAGAAAAACACAGGCCCTGATTGAATGTCCGGTGTCTATACTGCGACATTTTGGGACTGTGTCCTGCTTTCATTCACAAGCACTCAATATTCAACCCGCATCCTAATGACAGCTTTGGTCTCTCACTCACCGTTCTGCTCCAGCATTTTCTTCTCCATATCCAGTTTGTCCGTCAGGTGGCGGATCTCCTCGTGTGCCATCTGCAGTCGCTGTGCCGCTTCCTCCAGGTCTCGCTCCGCTAGCTCGCGAAGCCGCAGCTCTCTCTCCACGTCCTCCTTATGAGTCTGCAATGCCGGACACACACACACGCGCGCGCGCGTATGCGGACATAAAGAATATGAAACAACAACAAGATTCCATTTATAGAGCGCCTTTCACTTCGGGAGGACGTCCCAAGGCGCTGGACAGTTGGGTCAGGACCCGAGCCTTGGGGGGAAAATGGTCAGGGGGAGGGAAGGGAGGGAGCGCGGAGGGGGGAAATTGTCAGGGGGAGGGGAGGGAAGGGTGTGAGTGAGGAGAGGCTAGAGAGTTGAGAGGGGATGGCACGGTCGAAGAGAAAGGTCTTGAGACCGGCCTTGAAGGAGGAAAGGGAGGAAGCGGCGAAGGCACTGGGGGATGGAGTTCCAGAGCCTCGAGGCTGAGAGGCTGAAGGCCCGGCCACCGATGGTAGGGCAGTTGGGGCGGGGGATGTGGAGCAGACCGGAGCCAGAGGAACGGAAGTTACGGGCAGGTAGGTAGGGGGATAGTAGGTCAGAGAGGTAGGAGGGAGCGAGGCCGTGAATGGCCTTGTAGGTGAGGATGAGGATCTTGAATTCGATCCTCTGGGGGATGGGAAGCCAGTGGAGGCGAGCGAGGGTGAGGGTGAGGGCGACGGCGATGTGGTCGCGAAGCCTGGTGCGGGACAGTACACGAGCTACAGAGTTCTGAATGACCTGCAGCTTGTGGACGGAGGTGCCGGGAAGGCCGGCGAGGAGAGAGTTCCCATAGTCCAGCCTTGAGGTGATAAAGACCATGGACCAGAGTTTCAGCCGCGTGAGGGGTGAGGTAGTGTCGTAGTCTGGCGATGTTCCGGAGGTGATGGAAGGCGGTGCCAGTTGTGACGCGGATATGAGGAAGAAAGGACAGCTCAGGGTCGAACAGAACCCCGAGGTTCCTGACTGGCTTTGAGAGGTGGAGAATGCAGCCTTGGATGCTGATGCTGTCAGCGCCTGAGGTGCGGAGGCGCTGACGCGGGTTAATCAGGAGGGCCTCAGTTTTGCACACGTTGAGCTGAAGAAAGTTGTGTCTCGTCCAGGACTCGATGTCGGACAGGCAGCTGTCAGGACATCGGGGGTCGTGGAGTTGAGGGTAGAGGAGGAAAGGTAGAGTTGGGTGTCATCCGCATACATGTGGAAGTTAACCCCATGTCTGCGGATGATGTCACCACAGGGAGAGTGTATAGAGGGTGAAGAGGAGGGGACCGAGGACAGAGCCCTGAGGGACACCACACAAGACAGTGCGGGGGCTGGAGGAAAAGCCGTTTGTGGAAACAAAATGAAGACGGTGGGAGAGGTACGACCTAAACCACTCAAGGACAGGGCCTTGAAGGTTGAGGTGGGAGGACAAGCGGTGGAGGATAGCGTATCGAATGCTGCCGATAGGTCGAGGAGGCAGAGGGAGCCCTGGTCGCAGATGGTCAAGATGTCGTTGGTGACCTTGACCAGGGCGGTTTCTGTGCTATGGGCAGCACGGAAACCCGACTGAAGGGCTTCGAATAATGAATGGGTGGAGAGGAAAGAGTGCAGTTGGGAGGCAACAACTCTTTCAAGGACCTTGGACAGGAAGGGGAGGTTGGAGATGGGCCGGTAGCTTGATAGCTGCGACACATCAAGGGAGGGTTTTTTTCAAAGTGGGAGTGATGATGGCAGTTTTTAGGGGAATGGGAACAGAGCCAGAGGAGAGGGACAGGTTGATGATGTCTGTGATAGGTGGGGCAAGGAGATGGAGCTGAGAGATAAGGAGTGGAGTAAGGATGGGGTCAAGGGAGCAGGTGATGGGTTTCAGGGACAGGATGAGTTTGGTGACAGAGGGTGGGGAAACGGGTTCAAAGGTGTGTAGGGGAGGATGGTTAGGAGTCGGAGGGTGGGAGGGAAGGGGTGGCGGGGTGGAAGTTGGAGGGAGAATGACCGGGGAGCGGATTCCCTTGATTTTAGATTGAAGGAAATCCAGCATCTTCTCGCACTGAAGGTTGGAGGAGATGACCTGTGCGGGGTGGCGGGGGGGACGGAGGAGTCGGGATGTGGTAGAAAACAGAAGCCTGGGGTTGTTCTTCGCCTCCAGGATTATCCTGGAGTAGAAGGACGACTTGGCCGAGGCTAGAGTGGAGCGGTAGATTTTGAGGAGGTCCAGAAAACATAGAGAGCAATTATCAGGGGATCAGAACACACATTTTTATCCAGGCCAAGTCCCAGGTGCTCCAATGCAAATGCTATTGTAACACAGTCAGAGAAAGCAACGCTCCCTCTTCATTTCCCATTGTGCCTAAACAAGTGAATCTTTTGGTCGGCCGGGTGTCTGACACACATGGAAACTCAGCCAAATCAGACTGATTTCCACTTACATATAGAAAGTTCTCCATGTCTGGAATGTAATGCAAACTTCATCTCTGGAGGAATGCACCCTGCATCTTGATTACTGAGAGTATTTGTATGACTCCGGCCTGCTCCACGTCCCCCGACCCACCTGCCCCACCATTGGCGGGAGAGCCTTCAGCCACTCTGCCCCCAACCTCTGGAATTCCATCCCCGAATCACTCCACCTTGCCCCCTCCTTAGCTTCTAGTCCCGCCTCAAAACCCTCCTCTTCGACCATTCCATCGGTCAGCCCCCTTCCCCTCCCCTCCCTTCTCCCTCCCTGACACCAGCTCGGGTCTGAAATGCTGCACACTGGGACGTGAAAGGCGCTATACAAATGTAACCTTGTTGTTGTTTGTATTAGGCTCGGGCTGTGTGTTGGGGTAACTGCTGGGTCTAACCAGCTAAAACCACACAGTTTGCCATTGAGAGCACTGTCTGGCAAGCTTTCCCGCTGCTTGTCCTCTTAGGACCACCTAGAACTACCCGTTAAGCCTTTGGCTTACAGGGTTAACAGGTGATGAGTGGGAGGACCAGTCTGCCATTCCCAAATCCTTCACAATGTCCCTTCTAATCAGATATCATCTGGGTGCAAGCAAGACGGTCACTCAGTACAATGTGACAGACACTGTATTACAACAGCATCTTGGCCTGGCTGGCCTGCACACCCCTGGGTTGGATTTTCAAGTAAGTGTGGGATGTCAGAAGGAAGTGTTTCCATCCATGCAAAGTTTCAGGGAGAGGGGGGAATGGTGAGGGCATGCACCAGGTGAGTGAGGTGAGGGGAGTGGGAATCCAGGGTTAATGGGGTTAGTTGGAACCTCAGACAGAGCAGGAAAATCAAAACCCACACGAGCCATCAGACGAACACTCATGGCTCAAAGCTTCACATCTTTCACAGAAGATGCAATGTAAATGCAAGACATTTCGAATTCCTCTCAGAAATGTATATAACGTGGACTATTTGCAAAACTGTCTGATCTTAAAAGCCACCTGGAAAATCTGCTGTTCAAGGAACGTTTTGAGATGTGGTTTATTGTCCTGCTCTGCATGGATGTAGGTGGAGAGAGAGAGAGGCCAAATGGCTTGGTGCAGTGGACGGGACATACTGCTGCGTCTGTGGAGACCCTGAGCGCTTGCTGATGGACCCCGAATAGCTTCTTCCACGGGCTTGGAGGCTGAGATAAAGGTTCCTTTTGAAAGAGTGAAATTGAAATTTATTAACTCAAAGCGTAAAACATCAGCAGAGGTCACAAACTTCCAATCAATAACAAAGGAATACCAAACAAAATGGGGTTGTTTGCAGCTCGTGTGATATTTACCTCATCAAATGGACCAGGGATGGACTCTGTCCCCCACCCCCACACCACCAGCAGTGAACCTCTCTTTTTTTAATCCACATCCATCCCCTTCCTATCACTCCTCATCCCCCTCTTCATCCTGCAATTTTTTCTGATAGCTATCCCATTCAAATCGCCCTTCAAAATGTCTGCTCTCTCTCCAACAAAGAGAAACATCCTTGCTCTGAACAAAACCTGGATCATTCCTGAATACACATTCCACCTCACTGAGGGCACTTCTCCCAGTTACACCTTTCATAATTCCCCACGACCTAACCCTAGTGGTGGTGATGTAGCTCTCATCTCCAAGTCTTCACTTTGTCTCTTCATTCCTCCAGAATCTTCCCCTCCTTTGAACTCCTCACACCCTCGCAACCTCATTCTCCAATCTCTCACTAAAAATTCTCCTCATCTATCATTCCCCCAACATCTCCCCATTTCTATCTTCCTCTGCTCCAAGCTTCTCCTCATTTTGGGTGATTTGAATCTCCACTTCACCCTTTCTTGCTCCTCGTCTGCTGACTTCTCCTCCCTCTTCTCCTCTCTCAATCCCTCCCTCCACATGAATCCTCCATGATCACCTGCTTGATCTGGTGATTATCCGCTCTGACAACAACAACAACAAGATTCCATTTATAAAGCGCCTTTCACGTCAGGAGGACGTCCCAAGGCGCTGACATCACTATCACTGATAAAAGGCACCTTGGACTATTACTTCATGTCCCTTAACTCCTTCATCCCACTCCTGCCACTTTCATCTCCTTGCTACCTCTCCCTTTCTGCTTCCCGAAATTCATCTGAGCTCCCGTGCCCCCTATTGCCTACTGCATCGCTTCATACTCCTGCAAGTCACAGGTGTGTACTTCTGAATGCACCTAGCTCAAGTCCAACCTAACAAGTCCACCAATATTTTAACTCAAATTTCTCTCTCTCCAACCAGGTTTTCATTCCAAAAATATTATTCTTTCAAGCAACAGGTAGAACAAGCAGACACTGAGTGTCGTAGTGGGTGGGCGGGCCAGACTGGCTTACCTGAGCCATAGCCTCCTTGGTACGCTGCATGGATTCCCGCTGTTGCCTTAACTCCTCCTCCAGTGTTTGTTGCATCTGCTCCAGCTCTTCCTGTGAGGAGTAGCTGCAGTTACCAATGGAACTCTGTACCGAGTGCAGCTGAACTCTATACTAACCAACACCAACACCAAAAGGGAGGTAGTGCATCTGCGGCTGCCAATACCGGCAGCGGCTTGTAACTGCGAGCTCAGGTTCTCGGCTGACACTCCAGTGTACAGTGCAAAGAGTTGCGCTGCAATATTAAACTTGAGATGATAAAGTGGAGAGGGACGTCGAGACATAGAGTCCTGCAGTGCAATGGTTAGAGAACTCATCTCACAAGCGAGAGGACCTGGGTTCAATTACTGGGCAGGCAAAACTTTCCTTGCTCCACACGCCTTTGTTTAACTAGCAATAAGTAGGAATCTGGTTGTTAGTCGATTAACGGAGCGCTTTTTCAGGGGTAAAGCTTTCTGGTAAAGCTGTCTGGCAAGCTTTCCACTTTGAGATGTCTAGAAGATGTAATAAGGCGCTAAATCAAATGTAATTATTATTGTCTAGCTAGGACCACCCTACCCATTAGGGCTTTGGCTTACAGGGTTAATGGGAGCTGAGTGGTAAGAATCCCTGCCCCCAGTGAAGTCCTTTGTTCTGCCCTTTGAAGTCCTTCCAATGAGCCAGGCTGGCTGGATTGTCTTCAGCAGTGCCCTGGAATACTGTGTACCCACCTGGCAGAGAGATTGAATGACCAAGACCACACAGTGTGTAGGTTCGATTCTAACATACCAATGCCAAGCATGTCACCTCTGTTCCAAGGAGACCCCATTTACCTCTTCCAGAAGGAGAATAGTCAGGAGTTGATCATTTGCCTTCCGACAAGCGAGGATCTGAACAGATGTCAAGTACCAGGAACTCCCTGCGAGCTTCAGGGTGAGCAACATAGCTCAGCAGGAAATGTGTGAGAGCATTTCCACCATCTTCCTGCCCACAGGTCAGACACACATCCATTCCCAGCGAGCGACTGTTCCACCAATCAGAATTATGAACCATTTGCTCCTTGAACGATTGTATTTATCTTACCTGTAAATGAGTCTCCCGTAGGCTGCCTGCGAGACTCTGCGAATCCACTTTCCTCTCTGCTATTTCCAGCTTCTCCAGCAGTGTAGCTCGCTCCACTAACAGGTAGGCAATCTGTTCACTAGGACCACTGTGTGCGATGTCTGCCAGACCCTCCTGACCCAGCATCTCCTCCACTTCCTTCAGCTGAGTATCTGCACAAGCATCAGCCAAAGAATTAAAGCTATGTTACATACTAATTACCAAAAGGACCTTGTCCATTTTCTCCTTGTGATAATTAGCACATTACATACCTCAAATCACCCCGAGTCTCTTCCTCAGCCCCCTGCCTCGCTCCCTTTTTAATCTTTAAATTTCACCTCTTTGACTGTATCTATGATCACTTCCCCTTATTCGTTGCTTGGCATCCAACCCCACCATTGTGCAGTGCTTCGAGATACATAGATACATAGACACAGAAACAGGTGTAGGATGTTCAGCCCCTCGAGCCTGTTCCGCCATTTTATAAGCTTATGGCTGATCTTTACCTCAAGTCGAGTTACCTACCTTTGCCCCACATCTCCTATTAACCTGACCTAACAAATATTTATCTACCTCCATCTTGAAAATGTGAATGGATCCAGCAGCCACAGCCTTTGGGGGGAAGAGTTCCAGATTTCCATTACCTTTTGGGTGAAAAACTACCTCCTAATTTCACTCCTAAATGGCCTAGCTCTAATTTAAAAGATTATGCCCCTTTGTTCTGGATTCCCCTACCAGAGGAAATAGTTTCTCTGTAGCTACCCTATTGAATCCCTTTACTATTTTGAAAACCTCAATTAAATCACCCCTCAATCTTCTGAACTCAAGGGAATACAGATGTTATTCAATACTTTTGTACTTTCTCTTTCGTTGGATCCTGGACCAAAGTGCGCAGTGAGCTAGCTGTCAGCCTGGCTCGGTTGATAGAGTTCTTGCCTCTGGATCAGAAGGTTGCGTTTTCAAAACTCACATTGGGACTTTCTAAACTCGTAGACGAGGCTGATGGTCCCAGTGGAGTGGTGGGGAAGTGCTGTTACTTCTAATTAATTTGCTACTCATCTCATTCTTGCTTGTAAGATGTTCCTGGCACAAATTAATAGCCGCATTGTTTCCATAACAACGTTCTTTTCTAATGAATCTCATTCTGTAAAGAGGTTTTCTTTTACATGAAGAATGTTAAATAAATGCAAATTTGTTGTTTTTTCTAAATTATCATTGGCTTCTGGTCTCAGAACCGAGCCTCTCGCTAATTCTAGGAGATGCTTGTCATGCTATGGATGGGTTTGGAAGATGAAAAATAAACATTTAAAAAAATAAAACTCAGAATTGGACAACTCTGAAGAAATAGCATTTAATTTTTAATTAAACACATATTCCGGAAAGATTGTAGGAAAAGAGCAAGTTAACAATGTGAAGTTTAGATAAAGCCATAGGGTCACAGCACAGTGGTTGAGCCAGAGTTCAAAGGTGATGATGTTCTGACCTTGTTCCTGCTGCAGTTGCTGCAGCTCCACCTTGAGCACCTCGTTCTCTTGTTCAAATTCGCCTGTCACTGCCTCCCGCTCCTCCGACAGGTTCCGGATGTGAGTCACATAATTCTCTACCTACAGAAAAACCAAGACCACTCTGCAAATAATGTCTTATTTTTATTAGAATTTCAATGGTGGCATAAGGAACAAATAGTTCACAGCACAGAAGGATGCCATTCAAGACTTAACTCTAAGGAAGACATTACCTGGATTCTGTGTTCATTCACATGCGTTCATACAGCCTGGGAATCCACCTTGATTGGTTTGCACTGAGGTAAGCAGCTGCTTCCAAGCTTCACACCTCCAACTGGTGGAACAATTGCTCACTTGGAAGGGATGTTTGTCTGAGCTATGGGCAGGAAGATGGTGGCAATGCTCCCATGCATTTCATGCTGAGCTGTGCTGCCCATGGGAGGCTCACAGGGAGTTCCTACACTTACCATCCACCGAGTGAGGGGTCACACCCACGTTTGTCATTAGTGCCATAGGATGATTGATATCCACCTGAACAGGCAAACGGGTCCCTTGGTTTAACGACTCATCCAAAGTCTAGCACCTTCAACAATGCAGCACACTCCCAGCACTGCATTGGAGTGTCAGCTTAGATGAATTCCAAGTTCCAATATGGGGCTTGAACTGACAGCCTTCTGAGTCAAGAAGAGAGAGTGCTACCAACTGAGCCAGGCAGACACACACACCCTGATGTCCCAACACCCGCCCCACCTCACCTCCTTCATCTCAGTAGCCTGCTGTTGTTGCACTCGCTCCAGGTCCTTGACAGTGGCCTGCAGCATGCCCTCCGAGCGATGGTAAATTCGCCACAGGTGCTGCAGATTTTCATCCGCGGTGCAGACATCGGTGTCAACCCCATCCTCCTGCAGTCTTTTGAGAATATCCTCCAGCTCCATCTTCTCCTGGAAAAAAAAGAATAGCGATCGTTTTACAGGGAAAAGCAAGTTATTTGTGTACAATGAGATCCCACAGCTAGCCAGGGGATGAATGAACAATTGATGTGAAAGATTGGTAGTCAGGACACCAGGAGAATCTCCCTTCAATGTCATAGTTTTTAATGTCTTCCTGAGCTCTCTTCAAAATTCTACATCTTAAATTTGAAGACAATAGTCTGCTGTGCGCAATTTGCTGTAGTGTTTCGCCCACAAATATACAGTCAATTCACTTTACAGTATATTCTGTAAAGAGCTTTGAGACATCTGGAAGATGTGAAAAGGGCTATATCAAATGCAAGAATTATTATTATTATTCGTATTATTATTAAGGCTGAGGCCAGGAGAATTTGGGGCCTGTGACATTTGCACTGCCATCTAGTGCAGTCCCCTCTCATCAATGGGCCTTGTAACACACCACAGAATTTTTCTGTGTAATTAACAAAACATGAATACGAGCTCATGCTGACTATTCAGATACCTACCATCAAGTAAACACACCTTATGTTACAATTCACTGGAGCTTTCCACTACAGCATTTGGAATTGACTGCAGTGAGAATGACTGAGAATAACCATTACTCCTGGTATGGTAGATAGTCAGCATACAAAACCTTTCACTGAAAAAATGTAGAGGACTACTCTCCACATTCCTCGCTTTTTCAGGGTACACCACAACCTCTCTCTCCTCCAGAACATGCCTAAGAGGTCACACAGATTAGTACACAAAAGTGACAAGCGTTGCCAATTAACTTGCAATTACACAGGAAAGCTAAAACTACTTAAACATGCACAGTCTAGCTCTGTTACAACACTGGCTCCTGGTCTTATACGTAACACACAGTACAGCGCATGCTGACAGAGTGGGAAAGATTGTCACAGGAGCCGCAATGAACAAGTTAACCATATTCAGCACCTTTCATGTAAACTAAATATCACAATGTGCTTTTTCTAAAATTAGATAATTAGAAATGAAGTGAATGTTATGCAGGCACACTTGGCAGCTAACTTGATCCAGTAATGTCACACAGATAACAGGACGAGTACCCAATTAGTTTCAAGTTAGATGCGAAGGGAATGTAAATCATGAAAACCAGAACACAGACACGATTGGCTGAATGGCCTCCTTCTGCGCTGTATTGTATGAACACAGATTTTTGAAGAAGTGCAGGGGAGATGATCCCTAACATGGGGGGGGGGGTCCAACCGTTTGGCTGAAGAGGACTGGATGACCTATTTGAGAAACGTCTGCAGGCCGCAAAGGCAACATTTTTGTGTTTCCCTTACAGAAACATAACAACTTTTACACAGCGTCCTTTTCACATCAGAAGGACGTCTCAAAGCTCTCAACACTGACGGCTGGGGGTGGGAGCCAGGGGAGGTGGAATGGGAAGGGAAAAAAATGACTGAAAATGCAGTCAAAAAGGTAGGTCTTGATGTGCCTTGAAATCAATTACTCTTTCTCACTCACACTCTTTCTCTCAACTCTCACTCATACTCTCTCATACACACTCTCTCTCCCTGCTTTCAATCACTTTCTCTCCCTCTGCCTCTCTCCCTCCATTTCTTTGTGTTCCCCCTCTCTCCCCCTTCTCTGTCAATCACTCTGTCTCTCTCCACTCTCTTGCTCTCCCTAACATACCATATATGTGAATGACAGGGACCCACATGACAATGGAAAGCAGCTTATTGTTGAAAGTCTTTGTATCTCTCTGCAGACATAGTGGAATCTGACCGAAGCATCCCATGCACAGCTTAAGAAAGATCATAGTTGGGATTCTTTGGGGTCTAATTTGTGATAATTCTTAACCAGATTCCTAACAAGGAATTCCCTTAGAATTCCAATTCTACTGTGCTCCAGGAGTGCAGTATTCCCAGGGTCAATGTGACTTCCGGAGAACAAATGGTATTCCCTATTTGCACAACTGGGATTCTTTGTTAAGGATTCCAATTGGGGAACACCACAATTTTTCACTGACTTGACGGGTTTATAGGGAATGTGTCAGTCATGATTCTTTACACAATTTGATACAAACTGGGTCATTTTTAAAATCCAGCAACAATAACCAATAAGTTTACAATCAGTGATGCATCCGAGCAATGATTTTCAACATACAATTTCACTCAGTGCAGAATCCTCAATCAAAGCATAGATTTTCCGCAAGTTAGCCTCTTGTTTTGAATTTTGTCAAGAAATCTTTAACCATCTTCAGTTTAAACATCTCACCGTTCCTCCCTGACCATATTTGAGAATCAGACAAGATGGAACTCATGTCCCCAACATTGGCCTTGAACCCTACCAACCTAGCAGAGCTGTAGAGAAATAAAGCCAATCCAAAGCAAGTACTTACTGAAAATGTCATTGTGTTCCAATTGTGCCTGATTGCCCAGACACTTTGTGTCTGTGAGTGAGCTTCAGATGGCAAAGTGAGCACAACACTGTCACCATGGAATAGCTCGATCCACTCAGGGGAAGGGCTGTTCTGGGCAAGCTGTAACACGTTTCTCTGCATCATGGAAATATAAACCTTTTCCTTTTCAGTGAAAGAAAATTACAGGTTATATAAATCCTGGGACTGGAAAATTGCAAACAAAGCTGTGATGTGAGAAAATCGCAGGTTAGGGTAACAACGAAAAAACAAGTCATTTGGTCCATCCAGTCTGTACCAGCAATTTTCTCCACAAATCACCTAATCTTATCCCCCACAACCTCCTTTTCGAGCACCAATGATGGTTTTGTAATGGAGAATTCCACATTCCCACTACCCTCTGTGTAGGGACATTTTCTAACTTCCCCTTTAATTTGGGCCATCTCATGACTGACTCACCAACCAGTGAAAATAATTAATTATTCTCTTGTAAAAAGGCTAGAGTCCCATTTGCTTTGTTTATTGCTTTCTTCACCTAGATTGTAATGATCAATGAACTCCTGGATCTCTCTGCTCTTCCAGTGCTTCCCCATTTAGAACACATTCCCAACCAATATTGCGCCCCATGTGTAGTACCTCACGCTTTGCAATGTTAAACTCCATCCGCCATCGTTCTGCCCACTCCCTCACCTCTTTCAAGATCCGTCTCAAGACTTTCCGCTTTGATTGTGCCTTTGGTCATCTTTCCGCTCCCAACCCCCCTCAGCTCATGTGCCAAGCCAGGTCTTTCAAGCACCTTGGCATGTCTTCCCGATGTGAAAGGCTCTGTATAAATGTAAAGTTGTACTGTGTTGTATAAAAGACTTCCACTCCCAGCGCTTATTCTCCACTCCTGTCACACCAGATTTTCTTCTCTTGACGTATTTGTGTGTATATCGGTCTAATCAGTTTTATTGCTGTCGCCTCCAAGTCAGAAGGTTTTGGCTTCATGCCCCATGGCAGGATTTGGAACTCACAAACTCCAGTAAGGTAAGGTCCTGTCTGCCTATTCAGATGGCCACAAATGATCCCATATCACTATTGGAAAGGAAAAGGATATTTCTCCCAGAGTCCTTGCCAATAATCCCACACAAATAAGATTGGTGATTCACTTCACGACTGTTTGTGGGACATTGCCAACCTCAAATTGGTTGCTATGTTTACCCACGAAACACAGTCAGTCCTGTGAAGCGATGTGGAATAACCTCCTGACACGAAAAGCGCTATATAAAATGCAAGGATTATTACTACATGAAAAAAACAAATAGGATCAAGGGTAACAGTAAATATTTTGTTAATAATAATAATGCTTATATTTGGTATAGTACCTTCCACCCACAAAGTGGAGTCAATTAATTTTACAGTATATTCTGTGAAGCTCTTTGGGCCATCTCAAAGACATGATAAAGCGCTATATCAAATGAAAGAATTATTATTTATCATATCAGGAGAACATCTCAAAGAGCTTCACAGGATATACTGTAAAGTGTAGTGACTGTGTTTTGTGAGGGAAGCACAGCAATGTTCCACAAACAGCCATGGGGTGACTGACCAAATTTATTTGGGGGATTGTTGGCCAGGACACCAGGAGAAACTCCCTTTTCTTTATAGTCCCATGGAATCTTTACAGTCCACATAAGCAGGCAAGAAGGGCCTTGGTTTAATGTTTCATCCAAAGGACGGCAACTCCAACAATGCAGCCACCCTCCAACATTACACCAGAGTTTCAGCTTAGAGTATATGAGTTCCAACTCCTGACATAGGGCTTGGACTCACAATCTTCTGAGTGCTACCAACTGATCAAGGCTGATGCTTCATATTCTCAATTAACTTTTGGATTTTTTTTTCCTTTCTTTAATGTTTACTACACCCCTTCCAGTCTCGTCACTGTCTTTTGGTGTGTCATTGGCCATTTTATTTTGTTTAATAACTAATTTATTTGACCATGCTTGTTCTTACCTGAAATACAACCTTTGTCTTTCAAGGGTACACACTGGTTTTGGGATGTACAGTACAAACTTGCGTTTGGCATCCAAAAATTCCAGTGTTACACCCCGCAATATAACGCAGTACAATAGTGGTTTTGACTGCTCAGAGAGCACACTGGGTAGTTCCCACACTAAAAGAAATATGGTCATCTTCCAGGTCGGTGGGTTGACATAAACACATTTCCTGTTTTCTGCAAATGTGAAGTGACTTTGGCAACGAGCTGATGACCTGGAATTTGGTCCTTTTGTACAATAACTGACTTCTAGGTCACTGCAAATGTCACTTCCTGCTTTGCCCATGTTCACAAAAGTTGACCCTATAAAACTGGAAGTCAAACCACTTAGCACCAAAAAAATGGCAAACACACAAGAAGAGCGCTCGCAATTACAATGAAGACTGTAACCACGTGAAAAGCAAATCTGCACTATAGAGAAGTGCATTATGCAATTTGCCCACAAAATATACAGTCTACTCATTTTACAGTATGTCCTGTTAAGCGCTTTGAGATGTCTCGAAGATGTGATAAGGCACTATATCAAATGCAAAGATTATTATTCTTATATCAGGGCTTCACTGTACTATTTACCTCTTTGAATCACAATTGAATTATTAATACTCTTAACAGGAACAGAGGCATGAGAGGGTTAAAAGTTTCTTCATTAGCCATGACATTCTGACCAACGTGCTTGATTTTCATTCTGGTTTGCTGTGAGAGTGAACGTGCTGCGAAATATGCTAACATCTTAACACGTCTGAAATCACACTTCCATATTGGGGAGCAAATAAACCTTCCTTTCACTGGAAGAGAGGTTGAATTTCATAACTCTCTTGAGGCTGCCAGAATGTCAATATCTACTCAATGGGCCGGAACCCCAAACCCATTAGCTCTTCCAAGGATGTTTCAAATCCTAACCACAGCCAAGTAACTCAAGGTCACACTTAGAAAATAACTTGCATTTTTATAGCATCTGTAATTTTGAAACATGTCAAGGTGCTTTAAGTAAAACAGTCACATGTGAGGCAAACATGGCAGCCATATTGTGTATAAAAGTTCCTATTAACAGCAATAACATGGATGATCAATTAATATGGATCCATTGGAATAAGTGAGTCTGAATGGCCGTGAAGAAACAGTGGCAGAGGCAAGCAATGCTGTAGAAGTGAGGGAAAGCAGAGCGAGTCAGAACCGGATATAGGGTTTGACGGACAGAGGTTGAACAAGACACACTGGCTCTGTGAGATGGGAGTCAGCATCAGTGCAGATCAAAGTGGTTAATGCATGAGGGTCGAAGACGCTAAAGGAAGCCAAGTAGCAGTGCTTTGGTCTTATTGGAGGAGTCACCTCCCAACTCAGAATAGTCAAGCCAGGAGGTGCGAAAAGCATGGACGAGAGTTTCTACTGTGTTGGGTGTGAGGTACATCG
This sequence comes from Callorhinchus milii, assembly GCF_018977255.1. NCBI lineage: Eukaryota > Metazoa > Chordata > Chondrichthyes > Chimaeriformes > Callorhinchidae > Callorhinchus > Callorhinchus milii. The sequence goes on from NW_024704765.1 coordinate 93,475, forward strand.
AAGCTTCTCCACTACATTTCCAGGAGCTTGGAACCATGAAGGAGAACTGTTTGAACACAGGTATTATATGCTGCAAGCTTAACCTGCTTTGGAAACTTGTCCTTGAAGAGAGAACGATCAGAGTGTTCTTTGCCCATTCTCAGTGCAGGGCACTGTTGATAACCACCAACCTCTCTCCCCCGCCCCAAATAGCCATATGTATCAACCACCTTGTATCTTCCAAACAATTCCTTTAAGGTCCACTCTTGAGCCATTGAGTGGCCCAGTGTTCAAGTGGTGAATGCAGTGCACAAGATCCCAGGTGAGTCCATCAACAGTACAATGTCACCTGCAGACAGAAGCGCAGCAATCCTGTCGGAAATGACTGGATCACACTGACCAAGTCTGTACTCCTTATGAAGTCCGTGACGAGACGTTGGTGAGTCAGTGACTAGAAGAGATCATTTTAAGATAGCAAACAACAACAACAAATTGCATTTACATAACGCCTTTCACGTCAGGAGGTGCTGGAGAGAAAGAGAGAAATTAGGATTTATTTTACACAGAGAACGTGGAATATCCTGCCAGGTGCAGTGGTCAAGACAGAATCCATATTACCTTTCAAGAGAGAACATTTGCAGGGGTGTGGGGGAAGGCAGATAAATAGGATTGAAAGGATTGATCTTTCAAAGAACCAGCACAGACACTATGGACTGAATGGTCATCTTCTGTGCTGTGAATTTCTACGGTTTTATGGAGAGCTCAATCCCCTTTGGGAAGGATAGATCTGGCGAATCTCTCATCAACCCTTACACGGATCTCGGAGTTGGAATACATAACTGGAATATCCCTTTGATCACTGTAAAATGCTGCCAGAACCTTTATCCACGCCTCCAGTTAGATTTTTCAACTCTCTTCTCTCTCTGGTCTCCCTGCTCCACCATTGATAACATTCAATTCATCCAAAACTTCACTGCTCACATCCTCACCCACATCAAACTCTGTCTGTCCATCACCTCAGGCTCCATTGACTCCGTGTCTCAGCGGGTTGAATTCAAGATCCTCACCTTCACCCTTCACACCCTGGCACCTCCCTATCTCTCTGACTTCCTCTTACCCTACCTCTCTGCTTACCCACTCCAAACAGCTAATTCGGTCTTGCTGTCCACCCGCTACCCTACCCACGCCACTATTGGAGGCCGAGCTTTTCAATTAATAATAATCCTTGCATTTGATATAGCGCTTTTCACGTCGGGAGGACGTCCCAAAGCGCTTCACAGAACACACTGTAAAGTGAATTGACTATATTTGTGGACGAACGCGGCAGTCAATTGCGCACAGCAACGTCCCACTGACAGTCGTAGATTGAAAATGACCAATTTGTTATTGTTTTGTTTTGGAGGGATTATTATACGAACAACATTCTACGACCATCTGGAATTAACCCTTCAACTGTGCCTTCGGTCATCTCCTTCCCTCCTCTCCCCTTCTGCTCGATATCCCTCTGCCATCCTAAAGCACTCTGATATTATTCTACATGAAGGTACTACAATGAATGCAAGTTGTCGTGGTTATTATTGTATTCCCATCGCTTCCACTTTCTCATGATGCACTGTTTGAAAGCCATATGGAAAATCGATAAACGCAACATAGGTGGGTTTCCTCTGATGTTTCACGATCTCAAATGAATCCATAAGCTGTCCCACATAACTCAGGAGAATGGATTTCAGAAGGTTCCTTTTCTGATCAAGCCACGAGACTCCAATATGTTCAATTTATAATAATAATATAATAATATAATAATAATGACATCATAAGACTCCACTGTAGTTCTCAGTCTCAGTAGGGTCGTCCTTCAAATGGGGAGATACCACAATTGACTCTGGAACAATGATGTTGTGTCTGCCTCAGTGACAATCTTGTTGACCAGTCTTAAGAAGGGCTGCTTGAAGTTGAGTCGTCGGTTCCTGGCATTGATGGTGTCAGGCTGTATCAGTTGGTAGAACTCTCACCTCCGAGTCAGAGGCTGTGGGTTCAAGTTCCACATCAGGACTTTTCAGCTCACAGCCTCGGCTGACACTCCACTGCAGTTCTGGTGGAGCGCTGCACTTTGGAGATGCTGTCCTTCAGATGAGACAATCAAACGAGGTCTGCATGTTCAGGTGGATGATAAAGATCCCATGGCACTTTTCAAAAAGGGAAGAGAATGAAGTTGTTCCCTGTTTCCTGGCCAACAATCCCCCAGATAAAATTGGTCATTCACTTCATGGCTGTTTGTGGGACTTTGCTATGTGCAAATTGGACTGCCGTATTTGTCTACAAACGATAGTCACTACACTTCCCAGTACATCTTGTGAAGTGTTTTGAGACATCTCGACAACATGATAAGACACGAAGGCACTAAATGTAAGGATTATATTATTACATATTCACCATACTAAATTCTGTACCCCCATCACACCAGTTCTAGCCAGGCTGCACTGGCTCCCTATCGCCGAATGGATCAATCCAAGATCCTCACACTTGTCTTCAAATCCCTTCATGCCCTGGCACCTCCCTAACTCTTACTCTTACTTACTTACTGCTTATTCCTCAACCCACTACCCACTGCCTCCGCTTGACTGGCTCCGGCCTCCTGCATGTCCCTCATGCCCTCCGTCTCACCATCGGTGGCCACATTTTCATCCAATATGTCCCGAAACTCTGGAACACACTTCCTGTATTCCTCAGCCTTGCCCCTTTACTTCCTCATCTTCAGATTGCGCCTGAAGACCTTCCTCTTCAACCAGTGCCTACAATCACTTTATCCCCATCCCCGGAGTCGTGCTCCGCCACTCTCAAGCGCTCTGCATGAGGAGCTCTACATAAATGCAAGTTGTTCTTGTTAATCTGTAAATTTAGAAATTGATGATCAACAATTTAGCACTCCCGCAGCCCTGCACTAAGTGTCAATCTAGACCAGGGGAGTCCAACCTTTTGGCTGCTCTGGGTCGATGCCATATTTGAGAAACATATGCAGGCCACATAAGCAATTTTTTTGTGTTTCCTTTCGAGAAACAGGACAAGACAAACATTTAGACAAGACAGCCCTTTTTTCACATCGAAAACACATCTCAAACTGCTCGACACTGCCATCTGGGCACCCGACCGGAGGGAGCTGAGAGAAGTGGCATAGGGAGGAGAAACGATGACCTAAAGCACAGTCAAAGAGTTAGGTCTTGAAAGAGGGAAGGGCGCAGACAAGGTGTAAGGACTCCAGGAATGGGGCTTCAGAGAGTGGGGGCAAAATTGCGATTGGGGGTCAGATTGGGGTGGGGCGCGGATTGGACATGAAGCAATAGAACATCACAAATAACTGCAGAAACTGGAAAGACATGAGGGCAGTTATTCAAGAGCATAACTTAGTTGTGCAAATTCAATAGAGATAGTCAAATAAATTGCAGTCAAACAAATGCTCTCCATGGGCTGGCTCAGCGTGTGTGTTGTTGCTGAGCGCCTGAGCAGGAAAAGGCACACTCTCAAGGGGGAGGGTCGCTAAACTGGTCCTGGTTCCCACAGTTTGGCAAACAGACGATCTTCATGAGTTCTGGGAAACTGGACAAAACAATCATAATCCTTGCATTTGATATTGTGCTTATCACATCTTCGAGACATCTCAAAGTGCTTCACAGGATATATTGTAAAGTGAATTGACTGTATACTACATGAGCGAAACGCGACGGCCAATCGCGCACAGCAGTGATAAGGCACTGTGTCAAATGCAAAGATTATTATTACTGACAGTATGTCCTGTGAAGCGCTTTGCGACATCTCGGAGACCCGGTTTGGTGCCATATCAAACGGAATGATGATGATAATAATTATTTTTCTCATAAACTTGTCCAGATTGATGCTGATTGAGCGCATGCGCAGAGCCACGGGAGCGCCTGTCCTGCGGCCTCGCCGGCGGGAAGACACGAGCGGTTGTCGCTGCTTTGCTCGCGCTCCCGTGGCTTCCCCCCTCGCCTCTACAACACACCGATAGCGCGGCGGCAGTTCTACCCGCAGCCCCGGCTTCACCTCACCTGACTGGCGGCCTCCATGGCCCGCGCAGTCCGCGCGCTCTCACCGGATGTTGTCCGGGGGACTGAAGCCGCTGTCGGAACCAACCGGAACTAGAACTCGGACACGTTCACTCGCGGACAGGAAGTTGCCGGCGTTGGAAACATGGGGAAGAGGGGAAGGTGAGACGCATAGATAGAGAGAAGGGGGAAGGGAGAGGGTATGGGGTGAATGGGGGCGGTGGGCTGTCGGAGAGCGCATGGGGGAGAATGGAGGTGTTTTGGGGGCAGTCGGGTGTCTGACGCATACGAAACCCTTCACCGTTGCTTAAGAGTCTCCAAACCAAGTTGAGAATTCCTTACATCCCACCTACACATGGGAATCCCAGCCATTTTCTCTTTGACCGAGCCTTCAGCTCCCCTCTCGACTCTCTTCCCCCTCTTCGCTCCCTCCCTTCCCTCACCCTGACCATTTCCCCCCCAATGCTCGGGTCATGACCCAACTGTGCAGCGCCTTGGGACGTCCTCCTGACGTGAAAGGCGCTTTATAAATGGAATCTTGTTGTTGTTGATAGATTGAATGGATTGCGCTCCGTGCCTCGCTCTCTCTTTGGAGGGACGCCCTCTGCTTACCTAATTCTGGAGAGTATGAGGCAAGCGCCAAGGATTAGGACCCCAGAGTGTGCATTGGGGTGGGGTGACTGGTGGAGTCTAACCAGCGAAAACAGCATAGCTTGCCATTGATGTCACTGTCTGGCGACCTTTCCGCTGCCTGTCCAGTTAGGGCTTTTCAGGGTTAACAGGAGCTGTGTGTAATAATAATAAGAGAGGGGGGAAGAGAGAGGGGGAGGGAGGGAGTGGGGGACGGAGAAAGGGTGGGAACATGGGAAGAGAAGTTGGGCCCTCGAGCTTGTTCCGCCATTCTGTTAGATCAGGGTGGTCCAACTAGCGGTCCCCGGGCCAATTTCATCCAGTCCTCCCTCCCTCCATTTCATTTCATTTCATTTGGCCCACCTGTTCCCTCTGCTGTCTCAATGCTATGGTCAGGATGAAAATCTTGGTTAATATATTGGGAGCCAGTGGAGCTGGGTGTGGATGAATCTTCATGGCATACTGGTGTGGGTGAGGATACAAGCTACGGTTTGAGGACTGGAATGAGGGAGACCGCCAGGCATCATATTAAACATAGCTTCAATGTGATGAGCAGCCTGAGTCCAGATTACTGCATACTGATTGATTCACTTTTGGCCTGCTCTCTGTGTTGTGTCACTTTGTAGAGCATCTACTAGACCGAAGAAGCAGCAGGAGGAGTATGATAGTGACGATCCTCAGGCTTACAGGGATTTACCAGTGCCAGATGTTGTGAGTATTGTGTGCTCAGTGTAGCAGACCTTTTTGGAGAAGCTGTCTTTTGTTTGGTCAGTCGGGTTACACCCACGGAAACCCATCACCATGTTTAAGAGTATCCAAACCATGCTTCCCCCTACATATCAAAACTCATATACCTCTTCCTTCAGTCCCTACTCGAGACCCTTCAGTTGGTTTTCACTCTGGCCATAGCACTGAGACAGCACTTGTCAAAGTCACAAATGATGCCCTCTCTCTCTCTCTCTCTCTCTCTCTCTTTCTCGGACCACGGCTCCCTCTGCCTCCTTGTCCTTCTTGACCTCTCCACTGTTTTGACACAGTTGACCATGCTGTCCTCCTCCACTGCCTCTTCATCATCCACCGGGTTCTTGGTCGAGCCCTAACTAATCCACTCCCATCAATACAACTCCGCAAACATTTTTTCCTCCTAACTCATCTGGATCACATATAATGTACCAAAGGTTCCTTCCTTGACCCTCTTTTTTTCTTTATTTACATGAGGGATGTGTAGAAGGCTGAAGCTAGCTGAGCGAAGGGGGCAGGTGGTTGAGTGGGGTGGTGGGGAGAGATTTTTGTTGCATTCAAAGTTTTTTCCCTTTGTAGAACTCTGCCGAATATTTCAATGATGAGGTGGACAAGTTTCATGACAGGAAAGTCACGGTAAGATTACGATCATGTCGTTCACAAGCTCCTAACCACATATAGAGGGCAATATGTATATAATACTAGCATTTTTGAAAAATATTAATTCTTGATGTAACAGGTAACTGTCAGTGTGACTGGTGATCAGCATCCAGACACCTTCCTAAAAGTGTGTGGTATGGGCTTAGATAAGGTTAAATATCCAGGCACACTTGCCAAGGCTCACATAAAGGCAAGCTGTTAGGGTGAAGTACTGGAAGGTGATTACTGCCCGTTGAACTACACCCAAGCAAGGGTTAGCACCTTCGCTGTGCACAATTGCCTGCCGCGTTTCGCCCACAAAATATACAGTCAATGCAGTTTACAGTATTCGATGAAGCGATTTGAGACGTCTCCAAGACATGATAAGGCACTATATCAAATGCAAGGATTATTATTATTAGGACATGAGAAGCAAAGAAAAGGGAGGGGAAAATTGAGTTCTTAACAAAGATAGGGGTATGTGTTTGCTTACTGTCTGTCTGGCACTGGAGTCCAGTGTGAGGGTTTCATTGATTGTGGTAACTTCCTTGATTCTAGAAGCTGTTGGTGGAGGAAGTGGAGCTGGACCACGGGCAGGAGGCTTCGGAGGAGGAGGTAAGTGAGTCTTGCCGAGCACTGAGCTTTAGGTTGGTACCTAAAGAGAGCACAACAGAGAAAATGGTGGCTCCTTAACGTTACTCTGTGCAGATCTGGTGACTTTTTGGCAGCAAGGTGTTTTTTCGGTCATGGTTCAGACAATAATTGTTCATTTATCCGATTGGAGGTAAAATGTTGCACGTGTGAAATTTCGCTCCTGGAGACTCCCAGTCGAGCTCTAAAAGGAACAACTTCATTCAAATGATGTTGATAGATTGCTTGGGCAGTTGGCTTTGCTTTGATGTTCCTCAGATGTCTTGTTTCTCATCAGGAAGAAGTGATGGCCCTGGACATTGGCGACTCTGACGAGGACGAGATCGACATGGAGAGCGACCTGGACGACAAAGTGAATGATGGTCAGTAGCTGATCTGCCACCCCTTGGTCACAAGAGGAGCTCTTAGTAATGTGTTATGTTGCTTCATGTGCTGTAAAATTGTAGCAAAACTAATGTTTGGTGCACTTTGTCCTCCAGACCTCCCAAATGAACTGGCCTGGGGTCAGAAGAAGACCATATATTACAGCACAGACTATGACGATGAAATCCCTCGTAAGTGCACGTTATTTCTACCTCACTGTAGGCTCGGGTGTTATGTCAGTTATTGAGAAAGTCTTGAAAAGTTGGGGCTTTTTTTTAACTGGCATTGAAAAGGTTAAATAGTGACCTGACGGGTCTGACTACACTGATCATTAAGATATATAGAGAAAGAGAGAGATAGAGAGAACAAGAGAGGTCCTTACACCCTATGACCTATGACGAACACTTCTAATTTTCCTGATTGGCAGACTACTCTCCGCCAATCAGGATAACATCTTTTAATTCCCACTCTCTGGCACCTTTACTCCACTCTTTTCTTTTCATCTATTTCACATTCATTAATTTGGGGTCTCCTTAAAAACACCTGTGAATATAGCAGCCTAGCCTATTCGTCAGAGCCACCGACCATTCTCAGCTATCATAAGAACATAAGAATTAGGAGCAGGAGTAGGCCATTCGGTCCTTCATGCCTGCTCCGCCATTCAATAAGATCATGGCTGATCTTCTCACCTTACTCTGATTACCTGCCCTATCCCCATATCCCCTAATCCCTCTATTTTTCAAGAATCTATCAGTCTCAGCCTTGAAAATGTTCAAGGACTGATCTACAGTCTTCCTTCCTACCCCGCATGCAGTCCCTGACCTGGACCACTTTCTGCCACATCGCCAGCCTCCAACCCTACATTACACCCAACAATTTTTCCAATGCCCTCCTTGCTGGTCTCCACACCATTCACAAAGTCCAATTGATTCTGAACTTCTTCACCCACACTAAACTCCCCATCACCCAATTCTTATCAGGCTCCATTGGCTCCTTGTAGCAGAACAGATCAACTTCAAGATCCTCACAATCACATACAAATCACTTCATGCACCTGCCTACCTCCAACTGCTCATACACACCCTTATGAGTCAAGAAGGTGGGGAAGGCTGCCGTCACCTAGCTCTTCCCTTCCTGAAACAACAGAAAAACTTGTTGTAATAACTTTTTGACATTCCCCTGTGCCCCCGAATATGGAATTTTGTGCCGCAAACCGCATTAAGGCAAAGTCTTTCAAAGGGTAATTAGCAAAGACAACAGTAACAAGATTACATTTATAGAGTGCCTTTCATGTGGGGAGGACGTCCCAAGGCGCTGGACAGTCAGGGTTCAGGACCCGAGCATGGGGGAGGGGTGGTGTAGGGGTGAGGGAAGGCAGAGAGGTGGAAGGGCGATTCAAGGCAAGATCGAAGAGAAAGGTCTTGAGACTGGCCTTGAAGGAGGCAAGGGAGGAAGTGAGGCGAAAGGATTGTGGGATGGAGTTCCAGAGTGTGGGGGCAGAGAGGCTGAAATCCCGGCCACAGATGATAGGGCGGGTCGGGAGGGAGACATGGAGCAGGCCGAAGCCCGCTGAACGGAGGGAGCAGGCAAGTTGGTAGGGAGTCAGCAGGTCAAAGAGGTAGGAAGAGTCAAGTCCATGGATGGCCTTGAAAGTGAGGATGAGGATCTTGAATGCGATCCTCTGAGGGATGGGGAGCCAGTGGAGTCGGGCGAGGGTGGGAGTGATGGGGTCACAGAGCCTAGTGCGTGAGAGTACACGAGCTGCAGAGTTTTGGGTGATCTGGGAAGAGTTGGGAAGACCGATGAGGAGAGAATTTCCATAATCAAACCTTGATGTGATGAATGAGTGGGTGAGGGTTTGGGCAGCCTGAGGGGTGAGGCAGTGTCAGAGTCTGGCAATGTTGCGGAGGTGGTGCCGGTCATGGTGCGGATGTGGGGGAGAAAGGACATTTCAGGGTCTAGGTTCCTGACTGGCTTAGTGAGATTGAGTGCAGCCGTGGAGGCTGATGCTGCCAGAGCCCGAGGTGTGGAGGCGCTGGCGCAAGCTAATCAGGAGGGCCTCGGTCTTGCTAACATTCAGCTGGAGAAAGATCCTTGAAGACAACAGTCTGAGTGTATTTTGTAACATTCAATGATCACTTTGCTAATCCACGATCAGTCCTGAAGGAATGGTTGTTGTTTCTAAGATTTCTCACTTATTCTGTGTTCAGTGTATATGTCTAAAATTTATAATACAAAATCACATTTGTAAAGCGCCTTTCACGTCGAGAACAGTCAGGGATTCGGACCAAGAGGGTGGGGGTGGGTTTGGGATCAGTGAGGGTGGAAGGCAGAGAGAGTGGCCAAAGGTACAGTCAAAGAAGAGGGTCTTGAGGTGTGCCATGAAGGAGGCAAGGGAGGGAGCGAGGTGAAGGGAATGCGGGATGGAGTTCCAGAGGGTGGGGCAGAGAGGCTAAAGGTTCGACCACCGATGGTGGAGCGTGCCGGGCGGAGACTTGGAGCAGGCCAGAGCCTGCAGAGTGGAAGGAGCAGACAGGTTGATAAGGGGTTCAAATATTGAGGTGTAGAAAATGTTAAATGGGATTGAGAAAGTAATTGTGTTTAGAACATTCCCAATAAATGGTTGTTTTGCATTCCTAGGTGGTCAGAGTCAGACTGCTGCTCTGGCAGAGGCTGAGGAAGAGGAGCAGGAGGCCCTGAATATTCAGAGACGGATGACCGAGAATCTAACAGAGGAGGACTTTGGCCTGGACCTCATTCAGGTAACTGACCAAAAGAGACTCGAGGCACACAAGATCTGATGATATTAAGATCTTTGTGTAAAACTAAAATTGCAAAAACCATCTTGGTTTGGCTACATATCTGGTAACATATCAAAGGAGAAGTTAAAAGTTTTGTGTGGATTGGTTTAATGTCTCGTCTGAAGGACAGCACCTCCAACAATTCTGCACCCCTTTCCTCCACCCCCTGATTCCATTGTGCTGTGCTAGGAGTATGATTCAGGCGGACATTGAAAGACTTTTACCATTGTTATTTCAAAGAAAAATGGCGATTTTTTCCCGTTATCCTGTTTTATGTCTCCTGGTCCACATTTACCCCCCAAAAATCATCATGTTTCTGACCCAGATGAACTGCTACGTTTTCTTTTCTATTTTATGTGTACATGCCGGCAGTCTTACCCTTGTTTAAAGAACACAGGACCTGTGTCAAGGACTATTTCATGGTGCTTGTGGAATTGAACAGCTTGCTTTTGTGACAGACGTTTTCCCAGCCACAGAAGCAGCAGGAGGCAGGAACTGAACAGAAAATACAAAAAGACTTGAAACAGATGTCTGTTAAAGAGAAAATGAAGCTGCTGAAAAATGAATCTCCGGAACTGCTTGAGCTGATCCAGGACTTTAAAGCCAAGGTGAGCAGAACTGGTTTGAAAGATAATAATAGACCAGTAGTAATAATAATGAGTTTGATTCCCGGGCAGGGCGAAACATTAGGCAAGTTTCCTTACACCGTGCCTCTATTCACCTAGCAGTAAGGAGGAACCTGGTTGTTAGTCGATTGGTGGACCGGTGGTAATAATCCTTTCAAAAAAATAATAATGATAATTTGGTCACTCAGTCCACGACTGTTTGTGGGACACTGCTGTGTGCAATTGGCTGCCGCGTTTCACCCACAAAATATACAGTCAATTCACTTTACTGTAATAATAATAATCCTTGCATTTGATATAGCGCTTTTCACGTCGGGAGGACGTCCCAAAGCGCTTCACAGAACACACTGTAAAGTGAATTGACTGTATATTTGTGGGCGAACGCGGCAGCCAATTGCGCACAGCAATGTCCCACAAACAGTAGTAGATTGAAAATGACCAATTTATTATTGTTTTGGGTTTTTAGAGGGATTATTATTAGGTGTGTGGAGTAAGGAAACTTGCCCAAGGTTTCGCCCTCTGCCTGGAATCGCTTGCAAAGCGAGTGCTCTAACCACTGAGCTACAGGACTCCACAGACTTCACTGTATATTCTGTGAAGCACTTTGACACATCTCAACAATGTGATAAAGCATGATATTATAATCCTTGCATTCCATATCGAGCCTTATCAAGACTTTGAGGTATCTCAAAGTGATTCGCAGGATATATTGTAAAGTGTAACGACTCTGGTTTGTGGGTGAAACACAGTAGTCAGTTTGCACAAGGCTAATCACACTAGGAGTAATGGGTGTGATTAGTCTTATGCAAGAGAGAACTTAGGCTGCAATGTTTTGGGTGTATTCACTTCACATTGATCATAGATTGTTATACCTCAGAAATCGACATTCAGCCCATCACGCCTGCACTGGTGGCTTACTTCAATGAACTTCCTGCTCACTCCCCACTCCTCAAAATATTTCTTGCCTTCGAGCATCTAACTAATTCCTTTGTGAAAAAATTTATGGATGCAAAGTTTCCTCATAATTAGATAAATTATATCCAAATGCGAGGCATCTTAGCACTGTACCTGCCTGGAATGAAGGTGTGTCTGTACCTTAGCTGCTGAGTTGCTGTGCCATGTATCTGATTAGGCAGAACACTTGAGTTCCCGGATCATTTCCTGATTTGTCTATTACAGCTCACAGAACTGAGAGATGATCTGCAGCCACTGATGGAGATGGTTCAGAGTGGGAGGATTCCAGCAGGGAAGGTATAATGAGGAACAATTAGAATGTGCTATGGTGACTGTTACGGGAATGGCACATTCCTAAAGGGTGTGCTGCTGAGATCAGATCATTCTAATTCATTGTAATATCTTATTTATTCACAGGGTGCGAACTACCTGCACACCAAATATCTGCTGTACCTGAAGTAAGTGTTTTTGTCCAAGTTTGGGGGTGTAGGTGAAGCTTAATTATAAAATAATAATAATAATCCTTGCATTTGAAGCGGCTTATCACATCTTTGAGATGCCGCAAAGCACTTCACAGAATATACTGTGTTGTGAATTGACCGTATATTTTGTGGGTGAAGCTTAGAGGAAGGTGGGGGGGAGGGAGTGCGTGTGAAGCCTGTGGTGAGGGGAAGAGGGGCTTGTGTAAACTTGGGGGTGCAGCGGGTGGTGGGAGAGGAGATCTATATAAATACAGACTGGAGCGATGTCCTATTGATGAAATGTTTGTGATCTACAGTTACTGCACAAACATCAGCTTTTATCTGGTGCTAAAGGCGAAGAGGATGCCAGCGCACAGCCACCCGGTGATTGAGCGACTTGTCTCCTACAGAAACGTGAGCTTCTCAGATTGATCCTCTCTCTGATTCCAGGCTGAGCTTTGCCCCTGTGACCTGCTCTCGCTCCCTCCCCTTTGGGCACTCAGCCACTTACATTTTCATGTTGGTTGGTTTATTTTCTCTTTTTCTCCCAACTGGCTGGAGTTCAATCGAGTGGGGACCGTCGATGAAAGTGATTAACTTAAGTTCCTACGGACTAAACTTGCTCATGGTCTCAGCTTTAAAAGCCATTGTCTTAAAATGAAAGATAGTGAAAGAGGTTTTGAATTTTTTTTTAGATGAATCCTCCACAGATCTTAAAGAAAACAGAGACCACATTAAGGCTGAATTTAAGAATTTTCTAAAATCCTTAAGACAAAGCTTTGAAGGATAAAAACCTACAGAGATTTCAGGCAACGGTTCTCGTTTTATTTATCTTCGCAGCTAATCAATGACTTGACGGTCGTGGACCAGAAGATGTTGCCAGAAATCCGGCAGCTTTTGAGTGAAGACCAAGTTAGCCAAGCCAGTGGAGCGGCCGAGAACCAGCAGCACTCAGAGGCAGTGAGGGAAGCACTCAGCCAGACAAACAGGCTTCCAGGAGCCGGGCAACGACCACAGGAGAAGGTGAGCAGCAAGGAAGCTTCCGAGACTGACCTAGGCAGGAATTGAGGAGGAGGGGAGAACAAATGCTACTGTTGTAAAAAGCAATCGGAATGCTTGTCTGTTTTATCTGGAGATTTGGAATATAAGAGAAAGGGTTTAATGTTGAATGAGATCTTAGTTGGGCCCCAGGCGTTGGGTTGTGTACAGTTTTGTGGAGGTACTGACATGAAAGCAGTGCAAGAGAAAAGATGGTGTGTAAGTTAGAGGTTGCGATCCCAGGATTTCACGAGCACCATTATCAATCGGAAGCCCAGGATCCTGTATAGTAATGGTGCTCCCGAAATCCCAGGATTGCAACCGCCTAGGTTATGTTCACTGGAATGTGATCAGTGTTGAAGAGAGTTTTGAGAATTAGGGGCTTTGTTTATTGGGAAACGTTGAGGAGTGATTTGACAAAAGTCAAAGATAGTAATAGATTGTTCTACTTTCCTGAAAGTCGGTGACGAGAGGCCACAAATCCATCAATTCTTTTAAAATCATTTAGTTTTGTTCAGTGATGTTTTTGAATTCTCACACATTTTGGGTTTTGATGAATATTTTGTCAGGCTGATTCAGTCAGTTACAATGTCGTCTTTGAGTTGGAAGGTTGTGTCACAACGCTATTTCACAACTTGAACTCACAATCTATACTGGCACACTCTAGTGCAGTGCTGGGGGTGTGCTGCATTGTCAGAGGTGCCATCCTTTGGATGAGACATTAAACAAAGTCCCATCTGCCTTTTTAGGTGGATGTTAAAGATCCCATGGCGTTACTGGAAAACAAAAACAAGTTTCTTTCTCTGGTGATCTGCCAAATAAAATTGGGTCATTTACTTCATGGATGTCTGTGGGACTTTGCAATGCACAAGTTGGCTGCAGCATTCATATACAATTTACAGTAAATCCTGAGACACTTTTGGAGCCATCCTCCTGACATGAAAGGCCGTGTCAAATGTAAGATGTTATTTTTGATGCAGGCAATCCTGTCTCGAGACTCTGAGTCTGACCTTGATGAGGAAGCTGCACTTCAGTATTACAGGGAAATGGAGGAGAAGCTTTCACAGAAGAGGAAGAAGGGAGTGGAGCAGCACAGGTAATCAGCATACAGTGACCTGAGAGCGCTAGCTTTGTCCTACAATATCTGTATATTTCAGGAACACCATTACTATACCTGTTGGCTAAGCCGAAACGATCACATCTCTGATTCAGAAATTGTGGTTTTAAGTCCATCAGTGGGGGGGGGGGGGTGCGGAGAGCAAGGTCCCCTCAAGGCTGAAATGGCTCCAAGGTGACATGCTTGGTAACAGACTGTCAGAATCAAATCACCCCTCTGTGGCCGTCTCTAATCCACTTCCTGAGCCAGACTGGTCCACAACCCAGTCAGCCTGGCTCATCAGCAGAACTGGGAGCGGGCAATGCTTCCACTCAGCTCCTGTTAACCCTGCAAGTCAAAGCTCTAATGGGTAGAGTGGTCCCAGCTGGATAAACAGCGGGAAAGCTTGCTAGACAGCGATCTCATGAATAAATGGTAATATTGAGCTGCAGGGCTTGTCCTGGGTGTGTTTAATGTGTTTTGCTGCTTGGAGCAAAACCTTGTCACAGAGACGGACTGTGATGCACGTGATTTTGTTTCTTCCTGATGTGAAAGGTGCTATACATTGTAATTTGTTGTTGTTGTTTCAGCTATGAGGCAAATGCAGGTGTGGAGGAGTTGCACCCGGACGGCAAGAGAAAGATCACGTACCAGGTTGTTATCAGTTTACCATGGATAACAACAGCGCTCGGTAACAGTATTGGTAGAATGACGCTCGGGTGTCACAATCGCTCCACTCTCTCATTCCCACAGCACTGTGTGGCACTGTGTTGAGCACAGACTGGCTCAGCCTTGTACCTTCAGACAGTACAGGATTCAGGGGCATTAAATTAGATAACTTTGTTATGTTTAAATGTTTGGTTATGAAAATCATTTGTATACACCTGTCTGTTCAGATCTGCTGCGTGCACTGATTGTAACCTCTGGGCTCTTGTAGATTGCCAAGAATAAAGGTCTCACACCCAAGAGGAGAAAGATTGATCGGAATCCTCGGGTCAAACACAGGGAGAAATTCAGACGAGCTAATATCCGTCGTAAAGGCCAGGTATGTGAAAAGCACAGAGCACATTGCACACGATATTGTAAAGCCCTGGGTACATCGTGAAGCATGGCTACATTGTGCCCTGAAGACAATTTTTTAATGAGTTAAGTTTGCGATAAGGGGCTTCCTAACTCTCAGCTGGAAAAAGCCTCTCAAATACAACAACAACTTGGATTTATATAGTGCCCTCCACGCCTGACGCGTCTCAGAGCACTTTACAGTAATGGATCCCGGGACCGAGCCAAGGGGAGGGGGAGGAAGGTGACCAAACACCCGGTCGAAAAGAAAGGTCTTCAGCAGAGACCTGAAAATGGGAAGAGAGGGAGTGAGGCGAAGGGAGTGAGGAAGGCAGATCCAGAGCTTCGGGGCATAGTGGCTGAAGGCACAGCCGCGGCGGGTGGAGTGGAGGACTCGGGGGACGAGGATTCGTAAATGTTTTAAATACAAACATTTACTCCGCGCAAAATTTTGTAGATTTCGTAGCGCAACACTTTGCATAACTTTATTGGAATGGAAGAGGGTGTGTGAGCTCGTTTCTAAACTGAGCAGCAGGTTTCCTTGGTCACCTTGGCTTAATTTGGTAGCCTCTGCACCCCCACCACCACCCCAAGCCTCTAGGACACTAGGCTAGTACAGACCTGCCAATGTTAGAGATGTCGTGCTTTGGATAATAAAATGAGGTTCTGACTGCCTGTTCTTCAGGGAGATGATAAAAGATCCCATGGCACGATTCAAAATGAGAAGGGAATTTCTCCTCATGTGCTGGGCAACATCCCCCTCCCCCCCCCCCCCCCCCCCGAATAAAAATGGTCTCTCACTCCAAGGCTGTTAGTGGCACTACTGTGCCAAAATGAGAGATTATCACCTTGCAGGATCTCCTCTTTACTTCCTCAATCAGTTCCTCCATATGCTGCTGGAGATTTCCAGTGCAGTACAGTACCAACCAGGCCTGCTGCGAGCAAAGCTCAGTCACAAGTACACATGTCCTGCTGTAGGATGACTCAGTCCCTGCCAGGACTAGCGACAAAACCTAGTGAAGAGGATTCTCCTTCACGCCCGACTCCCTTACAAATGGGTTCCAGGAAAATCTGGAACAATGCAGCTTAGTTTAGGAAGAGGCAACAACAGGTTGAGTGACATTTGATAGGATTTGGTGATTTTCAGCAATTCTTAAAAATAACTTGACTGAATTTAAAAATCCCTTGTGAGAAATTCTCAAATGTTTTCAAGCTAAGATGAATGGCTTTCACAGAGGGACTGTGTTTTTTTTAATAGGTGCGGGAGGTGCGACAGGAGGCGAATCGTTACAGCGGTGAACTGTCTGGTATTCGTGCTGGAGTTAAGAAGAGCACCAAGCTCCAGTGATGCTGGTGTCAGCTTAGTGTAAGATCATCAGCAGCTACAAATTATTTGATATGGTATAATAATGAATTTGTAAAATAAAGAATTTGTACCCAGCTGGTCATGCAAATCTGGAATGCAAATCTTCCTGAGAAGCAGCTGTTGGCTGTTCATTACCTTTAATATCTGGGCTATTGTTGTGTTCAAGAAATATAATTGCAAACGTTGGAAGGAGGTGGACTACGCCTTGCCAATGGTGCGGACAGCATCAATGCTGAATTTCTGAAAGCTTCTCTGAGGGAGGAGATGGAAAACAGTTAGGATCTTACAGGTCCAAGCCAGTACCCCGCAACTTGCCTTGGAGCTGCTCTCCTAATGGAGGTCAACAGGATTCTCTCTGAGGCCTGCACCTTGTCAGTGTAATTGAGATGTCTATCCACAAGAGTGTGACCAGTGAGACCGATAACTACAGAGGGATCTCACTGAGTTCAGTGGCTCTTAGAATGGTGCTTCAGGTAGTCACTGCATGTTTATTGCACGCATTTGATCAGCAAGGAGCAGGCTGACTTCTGTTCTCATGAGGAATATGTGGGACAGGTTGTGGCTCTCTGAGATTGTAGAATGTCGTAAGGCTCACTTACATTGCGATCATCAACTTTCCCAAAGCTTTCAACCTAGTGCCTTATGTGGCCCTCATAATGAAACTGGAAGCCTTGGGAATACATGGCCAAATCCTGGATTTTATCTGGAATGTGTATTCCAGCGCCAAGATCCTAGAAGCTGAAACTGTAGGATTGTCAGGTGTGTCATCCTGGCTCTTATCACTCACGCTCTCGCCTCGGAGACAGAAGGTTGTGAGTTCAAGCCCCACACTCATATTGTCTAGGCTGATGCTTCGATGCAGTGCTTCACATGAAATGTTAAGCCAAAGTTCTGTTAAAGAAATTGCACCATGCACTACTGGTGTGACATGACAAAAGTAATTATTTCTAAAGCCATTATTTGTTGTTTGTTCTTCAGTTTTAGGGAAATGTTTATCTTGTGGTTCAACATGCACAAAAACCATGAGAATTGAATATTTTAATTAAAAATTAATAGTAAGTAACAACCTAGATATCAGTGAATGTTACAAACCATCACAACTGCTGTACACTTGTTGCATGTACTTGGTATTAATCCACTAAGATGGGCTAATTCTGAGCCAGACAGGTCTGTTCAAAGCTCCCATTACCTGTCCGTTCGTCGCCTGACGAGGGTGCTATACACAAAGCAAGTTGCCTCCCAATTCAATATATGGCTGTGGATTTTCACTGCCCAGCAAATATGAAACTCTATTGAAAAAAGCTTTCCAGTTTAGTTTGTTCCTCAACCATCCTCGCCTTACAATGCATTCACAATAAGCTAAAGGATACTCATATACTACAGCAGTAAACAATGCCCAGTGGGACGAAATGGGGTGGTTGGGGGTGGAGGGGAGTCCTCATTTAAAAATCTCATTTAAAATATAGATGAAATCCCGTTTCTTGATATCTTTAATGTGTTGGCCCCAGTTAACAGCCGTTGACTGCTGACTGGACAAAGCTGCGAATCCCCCACCATGCTCTCGGGACACGTACAACGGTTGAGACCACAGCTGCCCATGTTGGTAATGGATTTGCTGCCGCGTCTTTTATAGAATTGAAGTTCAGGCTGGTAGAATACCATCGACATAAAAATAATAATCATAATCCTTGCATTTGATATACTGCCTTTTGACGTCTTTGAGACGTCTCAAAGCCCTTCACAGAATATACTATAAAGTGAATTGACTGTATGTATTGTGGGCAAACCGCAGCATGAATTAAACTCATATCTTCCAAACTGGCACTGGATTGCAGAGTGGTTTTGATTCCAACCATTGGGGGGTGGGGGGAGGGAGTAACAACCATAGACCAGTCTGTAGTTATGGACTGGCCTTATTGAATGTATCAATCAACAATGTGATAATTATCAGTTATCCTACCATCTTGTAATCCAGGGGTTCAAGGAGTGAAGTTTTAACACACACCATCAGTGATGAGACTCCAGATAAAGCTCCAGATTACAGCAGTGCCCATATTTTATGTTTTTCTAAATAAAAATGAGTTTGATTAATTGGTTTCCCTTTCAGTGTCTTCGCATTTGCAAGTGTTAATCACCATGATTCTACTGGCCTTTATGTCACAAAACATTATATTCTCATCTACACCAGATTGTTGCCTTTTTCTATAAAATTGGTGTGACATTTACACAGGTGCTCCACAATCTTCTTCTCGATTTCTGAGTTCTCCTTGACCTCGCTTTCAGTCAGCTTTAATTCAGTCTGGCAGTCCATGGTGACAATGATGACCTGCACTCGCCGGGTGTCCAGAGTGTTGGCGACCACTACCTGGTGTCGGTATGTCTCCAGAGACTTGCGTGCCCGGCACACCAGCTGTGATGCATCCGTCTCCAGTTTGAAAGATGTGACAAATGCCTGAGGGGCCCAGTCCTTCACCAGAGGACAAAGCATCTTTGGCACCATCCGCATGGTTATCTATAAATCATACCGTTTAACGAAAACAAACAAATGGTAATATCAGTAACAACAAATTGCATTTATGTAGCCCCCTTCTCCTGGAAGGCTTCTCAGAGCGCTTAACAGTGGAGAAGACTTGAAAGAGCTGTTGCCTCCCAGCTTCGCTCTTTCCTCTCACTCCCTCCATGAGCCCCTCCAATCGAGTTTCCCTGCTGCCCACAGCACAGAAACTTCTCTGGTCAAGGTTACAAATGACATCCTGACCATGTGTGACCAGGGCTCCCTCTGCCTCCTCATCCTCTCCGCGATCTTTGACACTGTGGACTGTTCAATCCTCCTCCACCTCCTCGCCTCCCAGCTCAACCTTCAAGGTTCTGTCCTTGACTGGTTCATATCCTACCTTTCACACCGCCTCCACTTCGTCACGGCAAACAGTTTCTCCTCCAGCCCCCGCACTGTCTCGTGCTGTGTTCCTCAGGGCTCTGTCCTCGGTCCCCTCCTCTTCGCCCTCTACATGCTCCCCCTTGGTGACATTGGGTAAATTTCCACATGTATGCAGATGACACCCAACTCTACCTCTTTGCCTCCACCCCCAACTCCAGGACTACTGGCGTCATGACCCACATCAAATCCTGGACGAGGGACAACTTTCTCCAACTGAATGTCAGCAAGACCGAGGCCCTCCTGATTGGCTCACACCAGCATCTCCGCACCTCGGGCTCTGGCAGCATCAGCCTCCACGGCTGCACACTCAACCTCACTAAGCCAGTCAGGAACCTGGGGGTCTTGTTTGACCCTGAACTGTCCTTTTTCCCCCACATCCGCGCCATGACCAGCACTGCCCACCACCACCTCCGCAACATTGCCAGACTCACCCACTGCCTCACCCCTCAGGCTGCCCAAACCCTCACCCACGCATTTGTCACCTCAAGGCTCGATTATGGAAATCTTGAGAATCATTTGAACTTGAACTCAGTGCATTTGTCAAATCTTAGCTATGGCCCACAGCACAAATAAGACAGAAATTGAGGCAGGAGATTATCCTGTGACATAAGAATGGAATCAAATAGAAAGCTGTGAGCCACATGGAAACTAACCAGCAACAGAAACCAGGAGCAAATTAACAACCGGGTTCATTTAATACTTGAGTGATAAATTATCACCAGAGACAAGGCAATACCACAGAGAGGGAAATTGGATCACCACCTCACACTGAAGCAAAACTTCCCTTTGGATAAAGTTAGCTCCAACTGTCACCCACCTGCAAAGGACTAGCACCTGACTGGATTTTGTGTTCTGGCATCTCAGAGGCAGGAATGAAGAAGTCCGACACAGCAGCTGCGAGGTAGAACATGGCTTTTGGTCCTGGAGAATATACGGACACAGAAGGGTTAAATCATGACCAAAACAACCTTTGCACAGTCAAGACACTTATTGGAGTGGAAAAGCTACAGGACAGCCTGACTTGTTAAGAATATGTATGTTATACAATATAAATAAACTAAATAATATTCAATCCAATTGTGGGAAATTAACACCAACTTGCAATTACATAGCACCCCTCACGCAGGGTAGCATCCCAGAGCACTTAACTCTTTCCTTGATGAATACATGGAACTCTTTCTACTGGAGGACTAGTTCTTTCTCCTTTTAAAGGTTGTCAACAGCTGAGCTGTGTCTGACATTCTACTTGAACTACTTCACCCTCAGATCTTCCAGTCCTGAACATACTCCTTCCCTGGGCACAGCAACTATGTTCAAGGCTTAAAAGTGCAGAAAAATTATGAAACACACCCAAGTTATAAAAATAATCCTTGCATTTGATACAACGCCGTTCACATCACAATGACATCTCAAAGAGCTTCACAGGATTTCTGCAATGATTACTGTGTGTTTTGTAGGGGAGCTCAGCATGCAATTTGTGCACAGCAGTGACCCACAGCCATGAAGTGAATGAACAGTTCTATTTGGGGATCCCTAATGTGGATTCAGCCCTGTTGTAAGGACTTTAAGGTCAGTCTAGACTGACATGCTGGGAGAACACTGCATTGTTGGGAGATGCATCCTTTGGATGAGACGTTAAACCAAAGTCACGACTGTCTGTCCAGGTGGACAAATATCCATGGTGCTATTTAAAATGAAAAGGGAATTTTTCCCAGTGTCCCGGCCAACAATAAGATTGGTCATTCCCTTCATGGGGCATTGCAAGAGTGTGCAAATCAGCTGCTACATTCACCAACAAATACACAAGTCCCCTTGAGGATTGCGTTCAAGATCCTCACTCTCACTTTTAAATCCTTCCAGTCTTGCCCCATTCTACCTCTGCAGCCTTCCAAAACCCTACCAACCCACCCGCTCCCTTCAACATTGGCAGTTGGGTCTTCAACCTTTCTGTCCCCACTATCTAGAACTCCATCCAGAGTACCCTATGCCTCACTCTTTCCCTCACATCCTTCAAAGTCTGTCTCAAGACCATGACCTTCCTCTTTGACCATGCCTTTGGTCATCTTCCCATCTCCCACCCCTTTTCAAATCCAATCCCCAGCTTTGGATGCAAAGCCTCAACTGTACAACACCTCAGAATGTCCTCCTGACGTGAGATGCTATGCAAATGCAATTTGTCATTATTGATTTACAAAAAAATCCTGTGAATCGCTTTGACATTTTGCCGACAAGACTTATACCTTACTGAACACTTAACCACAGTGAAGCGCATCGTACCCAGACCATTATTATTCTCAGTTTATCTGACTGATGACATAAAGTGGATTCTCCCTTTCCAGCACAAATAATCTATTTTTATAATTCAACAAATCCATGAAAATGTCTCAAAGTGCTTCTCAGTAATTATCATGAAGTGTGATGACGATTTCTTGAGGGCAAACATTGCAGCATTTTGCACACAGCAATATCCCAGAAACAGACTCGAGATGATGACCTTTATCTGGAAGATTGTTGGTCAGATCATAGGGAGAAAATCTTGTTTCATAACAAGAGATCTTCAACATTCATCTGAAGAGATAGATTAAAGTGAAGAATGGCATTGCCTAAATTGCAGCTCTCCAGCACTTACTATCAGCCCAGAGGCCCAACGGTGGATTTTTTGTACGAATATAATGTTTGATTTGCTAAGGTGCCTTGTATGATTGTGTAATTTTAGACAAAGGCTGCTGCCAATTTGCACATAGCAATGTCCCACAAACAGGCCATCACCTGAGTGTACAATTCTGTTGAGGGGGATTGTTGGCCAAGAGAGGGACATTCCCTTCTCTTTCCGAACAGTGCCGTGAGATCTTTAATGTTCACCTGAACAGGACCTCAGACAAGAAGGCGCTCCGCAGCACTGGACATCGGCCCTGGACTGTGAGATCACTATCCCCCACAGAGGCTTTTGATTGAGAGAACAGAGGCATTTACAGCCGTCAGAGCAGAGGCGGAGGACGGGTTTCCGGGGCTATAGGGAGAGCGCGGGGATGGCATTAATTTGGAAGTTCTTTCAAAGAGCCGCACAGACGCGATGGGCCGAATGGCCTCTTCTGTGCTGTGGGACAGTGTGTGACCGGAGCCGCGGTGTAAAGCCGCCTCACCGATGGGGCTGAGCGCCTGGGCCGCCGCCCTCAGCAAATACAGGTAGTCGGACAGAGTGCTGAACTCCACGGCCAGCAGCAGCCCGGCCTCCCGCACCGCCTGGTAGCGCTGCAGCACAGGCACGATGGCCGGCAGCACGGCCTGGTCCGCTTCCACCCGCCAGCGGGGCTCGGCCCCGGCCCCGGCCCCGGCCCCGGCCCGGGGCTCGGGCTCGGCCCTCAGCGCGTCCAGCAGGTTGATGGCGGAGTAACGGCGGGAGAAGGGGAAGAGCGAGCGGTGGCGGTGCAGGAAGAGGACGGCGTACTCCAGGCCAAGGAAATATTCGGCGGAGGCGGCGCCGCGCCACCCGCTGCTGAAGTTGTCCAGGAAGCGCACGGTCCGCGACTCCAGCGGCACCTTCGTCCCTCCCGACGTCACCAGCACCACCCGCCGGCCCTGCGCCGCCTGACCCGCCGCGAACTGCGCCATTGCCCGCGCCGAGTGGGCCGCGTTCGGCGGCGGCTCACAGTCCGACATGAAGCCGCTGGTCTCGGACTCGCAGTCCGCCGCCATGGCAACCGGTCCACCCGCTCCGCCCCCGTCCCGCACTCCCTCCCGCCCCGGACACACACATTCCCCGCACAAAGGTTCCGCCTCAGCGCACCGCAGGCCCCGGCGCTGCTTCTGGTGGCGATCGTGAGGTCAGAGGGCGACGGTTTGTTGTCCTTCGCAACGGCGCCGCCAGTGCTCCGGGAGCCGCCGGAATGCTCAGCAGCTCCGTGTACCCACTCGCAAACCCCAAAGGGGTCAAACTGCTGTGTGAACTGTGCAAAAAGACCGCCCACTACATGTGCACACAATGTAGAGTGACGTACTACTGGTGAGTGACCCTGTGGTGGGGAAAGAGGGAGAAAGACACAGCGGATGAATGGGGAGAGTGGGGATGGGGGAGAGAGAGAGAGAGGGGGGGAGACAGAGCGGGAAGTTATTACCGACCACGTGCTCTGACCTCTTGTTTCCTTACACTTTTCAACATCTCCATTGCTGGACGATTCCATCCTCCTCCATCACCTCCGCCCTCACTCAACTCTTCTGGTTCAATTCCTACCCGACACACTGCTTCCATTTTGTCTCCTCCAATGGTTTCGCCTCCAATCCTCGCCCAGTCACCTGTGGTATATCCTCGGCCACTCCTTTTTCTCATCTACATGCTCCCACTTTGCGATATCACTTGCAAACACAGGATCAACTTCCACATGTATCCGAGTGCCACTCAAATCTGTTTTTCTTCCTCTGGTTGCGATTCAGATCCGCAGATGTTCTGCTGCCTATCAGATAACAAGGCCTGGATGAGCAACAACTTCCTGTAGCTAAACATGGACAAGATGGAAGCCATCCTCTCGGCTCCCGTCAATGTTTCCTCACCTCCCCGGCTGATCCCTCAAATTCACCAAAGCCATGACAACCTGGGCGTCAGATTTGATCTTCAGCCATCCTTCCTAGCCCATATTCGGGCCCTGACCAGACCCTTAGCCACATAGCCTGGCTCCAACCCTACCTTTGTCACGCTCTGCCTCAATTTCTCAAAAGCATTCTGTCCCAGTCTCCCCAGTTCTACCATACACAAGGAAGGTCCAGCTCGTTCAAGACTCATTGTGCCTTTGCCCGTACCAAACTCCGCATGCCCATCACCCCGATCCTCGCCTGGCAACAGGATCTCATCCACTCCTGTGTCCGACCCTTTCGCTCACACAGACTTGTTGAGCATCCCACAACCCCTCTGCACCAAAATTAGCCACTACACTTCTAACCTCTGAACGCCCTACCCCAATCCCTCCGTCTTGTCCCCTCTTTATCTGTCATTAAATCCTGGTTTTTAAGACCTCTTCAACTGGACCTACGGTCATCTTCCTCTCCCCCTTCTCCCTTGTTAGGAATCTGGCTGCATGCAAGTTGTTATTAGAGGGGAGAGCATGTTTGGGTGAGTGGGGAGACAGAGTAGGCGGAAAGGGATATCGGGGACTGAATGGTGGAGACAGAGAATGGGGGAGTGAGAGTGTGTGGAGAGTGTGGGGCAGTAGGAGAGGGAGAACGGAGACAGGGGTGAGGGAGACAGTGAATGGAGCTGTGAGAGAGCAGCACCTTATTATATCCAAACATCTCAAAAGCATTAAGATAATTACCCATGAAGTGAATGACCAATATTATCTGGGGATTGTCGGCCAGGACACCAGGAGAGAGAGACTCCCTCTTTTTGAGTAGGGTCATGCGATTTTTCGCATCCAGTGGAACAGGTAGATGGGACCTCAATTGCAACACTTCCTTTACTACAATGGGATATGAGCCTAGACTGTGAGCTTGACCCCACAGCTACCTGACCCAAAGGTGAGAGTGCTACTAACTGTGGAGCGCATGTATTATACAGAATACATTATTATTATTATTATTATTATACAGAATACACCACAGTATAGCTCCCCAACCTTCCTTTGGTGTTTCACAGATCAGCAACTTGCAGTGTGAGGAATCGTGAACATGAATCCAGATGATATTATTTTGTGCCTTGGATCCATTGGGCTGCACCAAGGTCCAGAGATTGTTTGGTTCTGATGGGGCTATTGAGCAGAGAATATGCATCAATATTTTTCTTCTTTTAGTGACCTAGAACATCAAAAGGCTGACTGGATTGGAATCCATGAGAAGATTTGCCAGCTCCTTATTCCACTGCGCACGTCAATACCATTCTTCAGCTCTGAGAAAGAGAGATGGCATTCACAGCAACAGATAGTGCAGAGACAGGTGAAAGCAGATTTGTTATAATAATAATTCTTGCATTTGATGCAGCTCCTTATTGCGTTGTTTAGGCGTCTCAAAGTGCTTCATAGGATTTACTGTAAAGTCAATTGACTGTGTATTTTGTGAGTGAAACATGGCAACCAGTTGCACATAGTAATGTCCTACAGTGAGTGACCAATTTTTATTTGGGGATTGTTGGCTAGGACACCGGGAGAAATTGCCTTCTCTTTTCAAATTGTGGGATGGGAACTTTAACATCCACTTGGACAGGCAGACGAGACCTCGGTTTAACGCCTCACCAAAATAAAACATGTGGATAGAAATGGAAACCAGTGGATGGTGTGTAGAATGATTTCCAGAAAGCATTAGATAAGGGTGCAACCTGAGAGGCTAGCTGCAAAAATGAAAGCACACGGTATTAAGGCCATATTGATACAGAGATGGCTGAAGCAGAGAGTAAATAAGAGGATGTTTCCCAGACTGCTTGACGTAATTTGTCCTCTGGCTCCTCCCATTGGACAGAAACACATGATTGACCTGACCCGCACAGTGGCCCAGAAGCTGCTTTTCGAAGGAAAACCGGACGAGGCCATTCCCGGTGCTCTGCAGTCTCTGCGCTTTGCCACCAGTGTCTACGGAACTACATCTGCTGAGTTAGTGCCATCCTATCTGCTCCTGGCAGAGGCCAGCATTGGTGAGTAATAATAATAATAATAATCCTTGCATTTGATATAGTACACTTGACTCAAGGTCCAACATTCGGGCTGCTATGGGCGAGATTCCCTATTTGAGAAATGCCCATGGGCCGCATAAGCAATATTTTTGTGTTTCCCTTCCAGAAACATAACATTTGCAACAACAACATTACATTTATAGAGCGCCTTTCACGTCAGGAGGACGTCCCAAAGCAGTCAGGGGTCAGGACCCGAGCATGGGGGAGGGGTGGGGTAGGGGTGAGGGAAGGCACGATCAAAATGGAGGGTCTTGAGACCGGCCTTGAAGGAAGCAAGGGATGAAGCGAGGCAAAGGGACTGTGGGATGGAGTTCCAGAGTGTGGGGGCAGAGAGGCTGAAAGCTTGGCCACCGATGGTAGGGCGGGTCGGGCTACAGGGAGCCTTTTTCAAGTCGGTAGAACATCTCAAAGCTCTTGACGCTTTCAGCTCCGCACCTAATCTGAGGGTGGGAGCTGAAACAGCTGGGATGGGGAGGGGAAAAGATGACTGAAAGCGCAGTCAAAGAGTTAGGTCTTGATGTGCTTTGAACGAGGAGAGGGAGGGAGCGAGTTGGAGGGATTTCAGGGATGGAGCTCCAGAGAGCGGGAGCAAAATGGCGGATGGAGTGGGAGCAACATGAAGCAAGTCAGTGTTTGCTGGACAAAGGGAATGGCCTTGGAGAGGGTGCAGAGGAGATGATATGATATAGCAAAGAACAGAAAAATGACCAAGTCCCATCAGATCCACTGTGCCAGGAGACTCCCTCCCTCCTCCCCCCTCCATACACAGACCCATACACACAATATACAATGACATATTTTGTGATGCCGGTTGAAACAAAAGAGGAAACCAAAACAAACATTGACCATGTGGGGGGTGGAAAGCAGAAATATTTACCTGGAAAATTCCTCCCTGACTCCTGAGGGGCCTCCTCATGGTATATCCAAAGTCCTGGAAGCAGGTTTTCCTGATTTGCTGAGCACTGAGAGTAGAGAGAACAGCAGGAGAAAGGAAATAGTTTAGACCTGAGTGGGCAATATTCCTGAATTGGGTGATTTTGAGCTGGTTTTAGTGACTCACATTTATCCATGATTATCGTTGCTCAGGTCTGGGCCAGTTACAGGATGCAGAGGAATACCTCTCTCAGGCTCAATGGACGGTGATGAAGACTTCAGAGTGCATAACCGGCGTTGAGTACAAGTTGTATCGGAACCTGGGCCTCTTGTACTCTGCCAGAGGGAACTATGAGAAGGCACTGTGGTACCTGGCTGATGATGTAAGTAGAGCAAATAAGGACAGGTTATTTGATTTCCTTTTCTACATGATTCAGACAACTCTATTGCTTAATACTAATAGTAATCCTTCCATTTGATATAGTGCCTTATCACGTCTTATCTCGTAACGCGAACCTTATCATGCTTGCTTTATGAGAACATTTTTATAACTTACATCTAAATGGCTCAAAGTGTTTACAAAAGTAAACATTTTGCAGTTAGATCCCACTTACAGCCATGAGCGAATGCCCAATTAGTGTGTATAATTGTCGGTGAGGACACCTGAGTGTTCTCAGATGTCTGAAACCACAAGTCCCGAATGGTCTCTTGCCTCCCAGGTGCCTGGATACAGGACGTAACCAAGGAGGTGCAGAAGATTTTGGAGAAAGATGGAGAACAGCCGTAGTAGTCATGTAGTAGCCAATGACGTAACAAAAAATAGATACTGTGTCTTGTGGATAGTTCCAGAAATTAGAAGCTAGATTGAGGCGCAGGAACGCAAGAGTAATAATCTTAGAATTGCTCCCTGTGCCAGTCAGTTTATTAATTGGAAGGCGCTATATCAAGCGTAAGAAATTATTATTTCTGTGTAAACTCACTGCGTCTCTGCATTTTCTTTAATTTTCTGGACCTTGTTTGGATTTTTGTAAAGATCAGGATTTGTTACTAGGATTAGAATATTGCTCAGTATCTGTCTGATGATTCTAAATCTAGATTTTTGATATGCTCAGATTTACCATGCCAGTGAAGTATTTGGGACCGAAGACATTCACACAGCTGGTGGATACTTCCATATGGCTAATGTGTTCTTTGGACAAGGCAAGATGGACATCGCAGACTCTATGTACACCGAGGTAATGCACTTATTAAAACATTCAGTGTAAAATGAACCACTTCGTGAAACAGTTTGCCCCTATTATACCCCTATTGTTTTTACTCAATTAATCTGGCGATTTCTTCGCCAGGACACCAGGAGAAACATTTTCATGCTTGTCACAAGAATATTAATATCACCTGAAGAATCGATAGGACATTGGCCTAACATCTCATCTAAAGGGCAGCACTTTGACCATGCAGTTTCCTCAGTACTACACTGGAAATATCAACCTGGAATGTGAACCCAGAACTGTCTGACCTAGAGGTCAGGGGTCAACTGAGCAAGTCTAACACCCGGGGTTACGAGATAGGCCATGGGACCAATTTATGTGACTGTAGATGTTTTCTAGTCTTGATAACTCTTGCAATCCCTGGGCAAATCCAGAATTATTGAACAAAGATTTCCAGTAACCATCTGGGAAATGGATGAAAGGTTTGTTTGCTGGATGAGCTTTGTGTGTAGGTGGTCGACATCTGGCACAAACACCTGAGTGAGCTGGTAGAGGCTGAGATGGAAAAGCCAAAATGGAAAAGAATGAATGCTGCTCTGGAGGACCCAGACCCAGGCATGGAAGATTACAAGGAAAGTCTCGGTTAGTGCCTTGAAATAATCATAATCTCAATACATCAATAATCAATACAGTTGTAAAGCTCCTTTCACGTCGGGTTTACCAAGCCTGAGCTGGTGTTTTCTCCACATGAACTGGCTAGTCTAATCCTCCTTTCCCATTCGCTCTCCTGTACCCTTTAATGTCTTGATTTTATTAACCTGTATTTACATACGCATAGGTAATGTCTTAAGAGTTCTTTACAGGGATGGGGTTGGACACCGAGCAAGAAAAAGGGGGAGGGGGATAGCCAGAGGGGTGTTCAAAGAGGTAGGATTAAAAGGCAGAAAGAGTGGGTACTAGATAGAGTGCTAGAGGGGAGTTCCAGAGGTTTAACGGGCATAACAACAACAACAACAACAACAAGATTCCATTTATAAAGCGCCTTTCACGTCAGGAGGACGTCCCTGACAGAAGGCTTCCCCACTGATGGTGGTTTGGAAAGGAAGGGGGAGTTGTTAGCTGAGCGAAGGGATGGGTAGATACATAGATAAGAGATTGGAGAGATCAGAGGGTGTCATGTGGTGGATGGATTTGTGGGTGAGGATGAGGACCTTGAAATCAATCCACAGGGAGACAGTGGATACTGGTATGCACCGAAATACTGGGCATGTGGAGTTTGGTACAGGTGAGGACGCGGGCAATGGAGATTTCAATGAGTTGGAGCTTGTGAATGGTGGAGCGAGGGAGACCAGCAAGGAGTGCATTAGAAAGGACTAAGCAGGGATGTGATTAAAGCGTGAAATGGGTGTTTCAACTTGGAGAAAGCAATGTGGTGGAGGTGAAGGAAAGCGATTTTACTGAGGGCCCGGATGCAAGAGAGAAATGAAAGCTGGGGATCGAACTGGAGGCCAAGTTTGCACAACAGGAAATTGAGAATTTTGAAAGCAGGAGAAAATGGAAGACAAAGGGTTTTGAAAGAAAGTTTTGGCGAATGGGGGCATAACAGCTTGAAAGAAAAACATTTGGCCAAAAGAATAATCATAATTTTTTTTATTTTTAAGGTCCTTTAAAGCCTTTAAAACTTTCATGCTCCCTGCAATGAGACTATTGTACAGAAGTTCAGCAGTAACAATGTGCTTCTGTCTTGTCTGTCTGTAGATGTGGCTCAGCAAGCAGAAGCTGTCCAAGTACTGAATGCAATTAACAACATCCGGGACCAGGGCTTCGTCCCAAAACATGGCAGAATTGGAAAGGTCGCTCACGCACTGGCTATGCTGTATTACGTGATCATGGACTATAGAAAGGTAGCCAGACATTGACCCAAATTCCATTTCACATAAATATTTAAAAATGTATAACTTCCAATTGTAGGTTTGGGGGCAATGTGATGTGAGCAGGTCAAATCTGATTTAGGCCATTATCCCAATAAGAGGCACTGAAACACAAGGAGCCATAACTCCCAATTGCTTTTATTCAGAGGGAAGTCAACAACTGGAACACGGTTGCCAGGATGGGTGGTTGAGGCCAGGACACTGGAGTCATTTAAAAAGCAGCTCAATGCTGTGATGGGGGACAGGAGTTTGGGTTCTGGAGGAATGAGATCAGATGGTCTGAAGGGCCTTCTTCATCTAAAGCTATCAACTGATCTTGGAAAGCTCTAGCCGGTTTAGGGGCAAACTCTTGTGCCTTGGCCAGGAGGGTGGGGATATTTCAGATCTCAGGTTTAGAAGGTTGTGGGTTCAAGCCCCATAATAGGTTCAAATCTCAGGGCAAGCTGACACTCCAAAGCAATGCCTCATTGGCAGGAGGTGGTGCTGTCCTTTAGATGAGATGTTAAACCCAGGTCACAGGTGTTAAAAATCCCATTTTGCTTCTTGAAAAAAGTAAATTTCTCTTAGTGTTGTGTGTGAATCCTCCAGATTAATCAAACATTCACCTCACACTGCTGTGTGCAAAATGGCTGCAATGTTTCATGTTAGCACACTTGACAGTATTTAATGCAAAGAGCTTTGAGGTACATTAAGTCATACAAGGACTATATGAATGCAAGATCTTTCTTATTATAGATTTACAACTGCTTCAATAATCTTCTCTCACCCTATTGTAGGTGATCGACTATGGGAGTCAGGCCTTAGAGGAAAGCAAGTTGTTGCTCAACAATGACAAAGAAATTGAATCAATTGAGAATCTTCTCGAAATGGCACATAGTGCACTCGGATACCCCGGGGGGCAAGGGCCATCACCAACTGCGTGGGTCACATCCTGCTAAACGCTCATGTCTCCAGCTGTCATGCTGCTCACCGATCCAACCAACCAACCAATACGTCCAAACAATAAGGATTTCAGGATCAAGTCCGTGCCATGGGTGCTGGAAGGAACAACAACAATAAACACTATTTTCTTCACATGATAATAATAATAATCCTTGCATTTGATATAGCGCTTTTCACATCTTCTAGACATCCCAAAGTGCTTCACAGAATATACTGTAAAGTGAATCGACTGTATATTTGTGGGCGAACGCGGCAGCCAATTGCGCACAGCAATGTCCCACAAACAGTCGTGGATTGAAAATGACCAATTTATTATTGGTTTTGGTTTTGGAGGGATTATTATTAGGCTCTGTGTGGAGTAAGGAAACTTGCCCAAGGTTTCGCCCTCTGCCTGGAATTGAACTCAGGTCTCTCACTTGCAAAGCGAATGCTCTAAGCACTGAGCTGCAGGACTCCACGTTGAGCTTTATGGTTTCTCACTGTTCAAAAAATACCACATAACATACACATAACAGACACTGATCTGAGTGAAGCAAGTAGTCAACTGTCATCCTGCTGCCTGAAACAATGGTAGATACAGAGAAACTATTTCCTCGGGTGAGGGAATCCAGCACATTTTTTTCAACGCAAAGAAATTCTTTCTCAAAAAAAATCCAAAGGGATTCGAGGAGAGGGAGTGAATTCCAGATTGTGACTCAGGGAGTAAAAGGAGAGGTTTGTAAGACTCACCCAGAGGGGTGTCAGGGGGAATGATTTCCCTGGAGGCCGGGGGATGTTAGAGCACAGTCAATTGGGGGTGTTTAAAACAGAATTGGACAAGAGGAGACTGGGAACGAACTGGGAATTGGGATTACGAAAGACTGCTTTCTGGCCTCATGCTGTATCCATCACCCATTCCTCATTCAGAGCCTTTTCTGGAACACAAGATTGCTCTTTGTAGTTTGTACAATGGACTCCATGCTCTTTGGATTTTCAGAATCTCCAGTAATGCCGGATTTTACTTAAAAAAATCCTGGTGGGAGCAAAACTTCCAGAGAGGATGTTTCACTGAGTCACATATTCAGTTAAGAACACTAAGAATAAAAACAAGTCAGATGGTCTTTAACAAAAACACTCGACTCTCTTAGGACATTGTTTTAATCGCTAGGAATCATTTTATTACATTCTAAAAAATTAAAACAGAAGTATATGTACAGTATTCCTCATGATCAATGTTACAGTAACAGCAGGTCCCTGCCTTTCCGACAAGTTATTCAAGTAGTTAATTGTCCAGTTTCACTGGCACTCGGTCAGTTTGCGCCATTTGGTAGGGACCATTGCACTTCCAGACTGCTACACATTAGTCACTTGTTCCAAAACTCCCAAGTAAAGGCAAAGCTGAGTTTTTTTTAAAATGAAAAAAAATCAAACTACTTTTTCAGAAAGATTTTCATCAAATCTAAATAAGAGGTGGTAGTCTGCACTGTTTGGGTGGATTAGGGGCTGGGACGGTTCAGTGTGGTTTAAAGTGGAATATTTCACATTTCATGGTTGGGATGTTTAAAAAGCCTGGCAAATACATGTTTCACATTTCTCTGCCAGAACTACCACTTTCAGCAGGTTAATATGGCAGTTTGTGTGGGAGCAATAGGGGGAAATTCACACAATACGATGCTTTGCAATGACAGGCGGTGAGTAGATGTAGCGCAGCACACGTTACTGATGCAAGTCATAATTTGCTTAACAATATTAATAGTATTAGTAATATTACCAATAATATTGGGCCGAATGACCTGCTTCCATGCTGTAATGATCATATAATTATATATGTACGTGTTAATGGCCATAAGAAGTTGCAAGTGGGAGAGCAGCAGGTTTATTAATTTAAAAATCCCACATTTTCTGCTGACCCTGAACATAGATGATGGTGAGTTTAGTCTCTAGTTTCGCTGCTGCAGCAGCACTCTCACTGGGGGAGAACTATTTTATTCTCATAGCTTGTTTGAGCCCCCAATGCCTCCTTCCTCCCTTCGAACCAAGCCTTTTTTTAGAAAAACCACAATCATAACCTCACCAAAACTACAGATAGGAGTTTAGGAACCTGGGACCCAGGTAGATTCATGAAAAGGGTGTGTTCTGTTCACAACTATTTCTCAGACTGAAGCAAGCTACACATAAATAGCCCAGGTACATTGAGGAAACGTAAGCTGGAATACTTCTGGCTACGATCTGAACATACACTCATTACCCAATAGTCATGAAACCCCTACCATGCATTCTGAATCCTATTTGTCCTCCAGGTTGACATCAGAAGTCAAACCACATACAATTTAACCACATTTTGTAAATTTTGTACAAGCTTGACTGACATACGCATGCACACTCAAACACATCAAATCTATGACACACAATAAAATAGTGCTAAACAATTGGCAGAGGGACAGATGTGCTCTAATACCAAAAGCAATGGGCTGATGGGTAGTATTGGACACTGATCACAAATGGCTGAATAAGTCTGTAGTTGTTTTTTTACACTTCAGAGCTAAGTCACTTACCTGTTAAATGAACAAGTGCCACAGCAGGAGGCAACTCAACTTCAATTCCCCCACCCCCCAATGCCCAGGAGAAATGTATTCAAAAACCAATACTTTAAAAATAGTTTCATTTCCCATAAAGGCTATAAAATAGTCCCTCACGTGACAAAAACACACGTGGAGGATTTTCAGTTGATAAACTTGTAATTCTAGCTGCCGGTTGGAAAAGGTCAAGGTTGGTAGATAAATTTGAGGTGAACAGGTCTATAAAAAAAATCCTTACCTAACAAGGTACTAGTGGTGATCTATTAAAATCATCTGGCTATGTGTCAATTGCATCCAAACTGAGCCCAAGGATCTAATGGTTTATTTGAAAAAAAACTACCCCCAGTTTTATTTTGCATTGTTAAAAAATGTCACAATCAGTGTTTTTGTAGCAACTCCCAAGAGCTGCTGATGCAAAGAGATCGCCTTGGGATGTCCTTCCGACATGAAAGGCGCGATATGAATGTCATTTTGTTGTTGTTGTGAGCAGCTCAGCAACAAAGTGCACTCATTACAAGTAAGCCTGAGCTGCATCCTTTCTTATTCAGTCCCATCACAATATATACAGCCCAGTGTTTCACCCTAACCCTCTCCTAGAAGAAAACGGAAGTGAATTGTCACACAACCACTGGACAGAATGAGAAAAGGTGCATCAAATGAAAATAGTTTATCCCTTGAAAATAAATTAAAACAAACACTGTACTGTATATATTCTAAATAGGCTTCGAACCTTAGGTTTAGATAAACAGTTTACCAGCAGTGATCCTCTGTTGGATAAC
Source organism: Callorhinchus milii (assembly GCF_018977255.1). Taxonomy (NCBI): domain Eukaryota; kingdom Metazoa; phylum Chordata; class Chondrichthyes; order Chimaeriformes; family Callorhinchidae; genus Callorhinchus; species Callorhinchus milii. The sequence continues at coordinate 127,821 of NW_024704765.1, forward strand.
TGTCTTACATCTCAACTCACTCACCCTCATTCGCTAATTTGTTTAACATGACATTTCAACAAGCACTCAGCCTCAACAACCTAATAATACTGGACTCAGCCGCAACACATTTGCAAACACACATACTCTCAGTCTCAACAGCACAACCAACCTTACTGCAAACAGTCAAAGTTCTACAGAGAAATGCAGTTAGTAAACCCTTCTGTAAATTCACATTTCCCAGCTGTAGCTTAGTACACTTGAACACACAGCATAGTCTCAATATACACTTTTAAGACCCTCCCCTCCCCAATATTACAAGAACACTGAGCTTTTAGTTATAAGCAGTAAAGTATAAACTCAACAATTTTTGATATTTTAAATACAAGTTAAATTTCATTCCTAACTACATATGTATAGCTCTACTCATGCCTGGGGAATGCGACAGGGCTGCTTCTCGGCTCTCCAGCGATTGGTTCTGCAGTGGAATGTTTCAAATGGCGAGCCTGCCTTGGTTTAGTCCAGTAATTTTTTTATGTCCACGGGAGGAAAATGGCCAGTGAGTAAAACAGAGAGAGAAAAAAATCAATGATTAGGATGAGGCAAAGATAGAAATGTGCATTTGATATTTTGTTCACACCCCTCTGAGCAAAATTTTGAATTGAGATAGTGTGGATAAAAGCGTAAAAACCTCAAGGTTTTAAAAAATTCTTGCTCCCTCCTTACCATTTTATTTCAGTGTCACTGTAAGTATACTTTCTTTTTTGGAAAAAAGTTCAATAAATCCTAAATAATTGGTAAGAACTTGTATTTTCTAGCATTTTGTGCTTGAAACTTATCAAAAGAACTTCATAGGCAATCATAGTGTGCTTTGAAAAGTCTTGAAGATTTGATAAGGCGCTATATCAAATGCAAGAATTATTATTTAATGTAGTCAACAAGACAGCACAGCAAGGTCCCATAAACAGCCATGTCATGAAAAAACAATGTATCTGGAGGAATGTTGGCCAGGATACTGTGAAAAACTTCCTTCTTTTTTTGAATACACAATATACTTTAGATTTACATAAGAGTCTCACATGTCGGGAGGACATTTCAAAGTGCTTGACACTGCTGGGTGGGCATCTGAGCTGGAGGTTGAAGCCTAGGGGGAGGCAGAGGGAAAGATGACTGAAAGTGCATTAAAAAATGTTACATCCCAAGAAAAGACATTGAACAAACGCAAAAGAGCTACGAGAGGTGCTAGAAACTTCAGAATGGCTCATAATCTGAATTTACTCATAACTGTTTCCTTACAAAATCGTCACTCCACTTTAGTGTATCCAGTGAAGCACTTTGAAGTGAGACACTATATCAAATGTGAGGATTATTTATTATTAATCAGAGGATGAGTGCATTTATATTGGCAATTACAGAATGTCAATCACCTCGTGTCTGCAGCACTGTTATCACCTTTATTATTAATCTTACGTTCAAGTTCTTTCTCCATTTTTCTTCATTTTTTTAGTGAAAATGGAATTGTTTTGAAATAGAGAGCTATAGAAAAATACAAGTTATTTATTTATTCTGCCTCCGCCCCAATGATCTGCAACACACACTTTGTTTTGCAAACATTTGCTTAACGAATTTTAGTAAACAATAACAACAAGATTACATGCGTATAGCGCCTTTCACGTCGGGAGGATGTCCTAAGGCGCTGGACAGAGTACAGCATTTCAGACCAGAGCTGGTGTTGGGAGGGGTAAAGGAGGGGAGGGGAAGGGGGGTGGCCGATGGCATGGTCAAAGAGGAGGGTCTTGAGGCGGGACTTGAAGGAGGCTAAGAAGGGGGCGAGGCGGAGTGACTGGGGGATGGAATTCCAGAGGTTGTGGTTAGAGTGGCTGAAGGTTCTCCCGCCAATGGTGGGGGGCTGGGTCGGGGGACATGGAGCAGGCCGGAGTCGGCTGAGCGGAGGGTTGGTAAGGGGTTAGGAGGTCACAGAGGTAGGGTGGAGCGAGGCCTTGGAGGGCTTTGTATGTGAGGACCAGGATCTTGAACTGGAGTAAATAACTAAAAGTGCATTCTGTGGAATCGTAGAAACGTACCTTTTATAGAAAGGCACAGAAGGCCATTCGGCTGATCGTGTCTGTGCCACTCCCTCAAGAGCAAACACTGAAACCATCCATTACACAAAAATGCGGCATAATTACAGCATTCCTTAGGTACTGGAAAAGTTACCCAGATTTCCTCATGGCCTTAGCCTTTAAACCATTTGGTTAAACTTTAAGATCAGGCAGAACTTTAGAAATGTCTTAAATTCAGTTTGAGTGACCACCTGGCTGGGCTGGTAACACTCTTGCCTCTTGAGTCAGAAAGTTGTGGATTCAAAGATTCTTCAGCACCTCTCACTGCTAATCAGAGCAAGTTGCGAGACTGATATAAACTGAGCCAATTACAAAATAGGTAACACAGAAATTATCATTATCATTCTGGTAATAACATGTTTTTCTACAAATTAGTACTCGTGGTGATCGACGCTTGAATTTAGATATCAACCCACTGAGTGATGAATGGTTAACTCAAATCACAGCTGAGATGTGTGTAGCAGGAGGCTGTGTCTATCTTTTATCTGCAATTCTTTTCCGTACTATTCATGATGGGTGTTGCAATTAAATTTATACGTAACTTTTATATTCTCAAACCAAATAGTTTGGAACAGCATCTGCATTAAAAAAAGAAAACTCCATAGTGACACTGAGCTTATAGTCATGAACTCAAGGTTCAAGAGGAAGTTACACAGTTGAAGGGTCACTCGGGGTGCCCAGGGATCATGTCATTTATTCTCTTATTTTCCCCTTTCACCTGTATTTTCACCCTTTTATCCACAGTTCAACTGAGGAAGCAGCTGTCTTCTATACCTGTTAGTGTGCTTGCTCCCGCTCAGCCTCACTCATTCAGGCGTTATGAGATTGTTCATGTTGTACCCTGGTTCGGGCAGTGTGGTATGCATGGACATGGAGACAGGAGTGGCAGAATCCCTGACCTCCACTATCTCGGGGTCACTCTCACTAGAACTGGATCCTACACTCATGGTGAACACACTCTCGGGGACTGCACTAACTGGGGCGCCCACTTCGGGCTCGCTAGTTTCACTAGCGCTCGACACGACAGAGAGGAGGGACATTTTCCTGGTCAGTCTGCTGGGCAGCAGCGAAAGAGCATAGTCTGCGATGATGCCACCCACATCAAGGTTGCAGGCTTTGTCGAAGGCTATGAAGCCCACATTGGCATTGGCCTCACACACCACGAAAGAACCATCGTCGTTTCTAAGGAGATCAATGCCGCATACATCCATGCCCAGGATATTGGAGACTTGGATTGCCAGTTGCTTGCCCTGTTCACTCAGTTGACACATCACACCAACACCTCCTGTCAAAACACAAGTGTGAAAAAAGCACAATTGTTTCAGAGTTTTGGAAGTAAAATTAAAAGTTTTGTAGATTAGCAATCCATCCTGAAAGGAGGACATAATACACTTTAAATTTAAAACCCTTAAAGCTTGTAGCACTTAAGAAAGATTATGAAAGTCATGACCCAACTGTGCAGCGCCTTGGGACGTCCTCCTGATGTGAAAGGCGCTTTATAAATGGAATCTTGTTGTTGTTGTTGTATTAGTAGCTGAAATCTGAGCCCTTAATGGAAAACTAAATGTCAGCACACTAATCTTAATTTATTTGCCGTGAAATGTCCCTGAATGACAGATCCCAAACAATTAATTGTTCTTGTGGTTTGTCACAAAATTAATTCAAGCAATTTCTACCCTGTGTTGTCTTAAGTAGTTATATTAATTTCCATTGTCCTGCTCCTCGATCAACACAAGAACCCCAACTTTAACCACACTGGAAATGTCACAGGATTAAATTGAGGAAGAACAGCATTTTATAGTTTGCACCTTGAGAGGGAATAATGAAAGAAATATTATAGTAATCCTTACACTTGATACATCTTCTTTCATATCAGGAGAACATCTCAAATCCCTCCACATGATTTACTCTAGAGTGTGGAGTTTGTGAATACAGCCATAAGATCTTTAATGTCCACTTGACTAGGCAGACAGGACCTTGGTTTAACGTCTCATCCATAGGATAGCATCTGTAATGATGCAGTGCACCCCAGGTACTGCACTGGATTTTAGCCCAGACTGTAAGTTCTTAAGCCAGGCAGTCACACAGTTATCTACTCAAAGTGTGACATGTGGCTCAGTGTAGCACTCTCGCTTCTGAGTCACAAGGTCGTGGGTTCAAGCCCCACTTCAGGACTTCATATAGTCTAAGCTGACATTCCAATGCAGTGTTGCATTGTCATGGCTGCCATTCTTTGGTTGAAATGTTAAATCAAGATTCCGTCTACCTGTTCAGGTGAATGTTAACAATCCCATGGCACAATTCAATAAGAGAAGGAAGTTTCTTTTGCGTGTTCTGGCCAAAAATCTCCCAAATAAAATCGGTCACTGTTTTGTGGGACATTGCTGTGCGCAATTGGGCTGCCATATTTGGCTACAAATACAGTCACACCATTTTGAAGTAAAAAAAATCCTATGAAGTGTTTGTGATGTCCTCCCAACATGTAAGGCATTATACCAAATGCAAGGTTTACTTATTTATGAATAGATACTCAGGACGTAAAAGCCTTAATGGATATGATGAGATGACAGAAAATAGCAAACAGCCTTCTCCTGTTCCTAAATCCCTTTGTAATCAGTGACCTGAAACTAGTGCTTTGAGACATTATCCCACGTGAAGGGCGCTATAAAAATCAAACTTGTTGTATAAGTACCAATTATCCACAAGAGGGAGCCCTGTTGTTATGGTTACAATTTTAGCCTCACAGGAATTCTTTCTAAAATGTCACGAGATCCCAATTATAGTTTTATGATTACTCCAGTAATCTTGAGCATACTAGAAATAAAAAAACAACCATCACCCTTAAGAGTATCCAAACCAAACTGAGAATTCTATGCATCCCATCTACACATGGTAATTCCAGAGACAGATTGTTGGAATGGAATGCGCACTCTCTCTCTGGAGGGACACATCATGCTTACCTAATTCCGGAAAGTATTAGGCGCAGGTTGACAAGAGCCAAGGCTTGGGGACCCCAAAGAGGGGGAAAAGGAGTGAGTGGGAGAAACAGGGAGGAAGGAAAGGGAGCAAGTTAATGGATTAAGTCGTTATCAGCATGGACAGAGCGATGGAACCTCTGTCTTGTTCAACTCCAAACTATACTTTAAAAATATCCTTGTCCTGCTCAGCTTTCTACCACCTCTGAAATATTGCCTGCCTCCATTAACTCTCTCTCAGGCAGCCGAGACCCTAATCCATGCATTTGTCATGTCCAGACTTGACTACGCTAGCTCTGCTCACCGGACTATCCAACTCTTCCATGCACAAGTTGCAGACTCTCCAGAACTCTGCAGCCCATGCCCTCTCCCTCACTAGGCTCCACAAGCCTATCACCCTCATCCTCGTCCAGCTCCACTGGCTCTCCATCCTCCAATGGATCAAGTTCAAGATTCTCCTCCTCACTTTTAAAACCCTCCGCAGTCTTGCCCCAACCGACCTCTGTGACCTTGCCTACCCTTACTGACCCAGGCACTCCTTCGTTCAGTGAGCACTAGCCTGCTTCACGTCCTCCGTCCTACTTGCCCGACCTACAGCCATCTATCCCCACTCTCCCCTGCCCCCTGTCCCCGAAGTCCCCCCACCCCAGATTGGGTGGGTCTGTTAAGCACTTGGGACATACACTTAACATGGAAAGCTCATTATAAATGTAAATTTGTATTGTAGTATTGTATTAACTACCCCTGGTAACAATATGAAACATCTCACCCAGAGAGCAATTGCTTTGCATCCGGCCGTCAGTGGAGCATCTCAGCATTGCGCCAATCACGCGGCCTCCCACTACAACCACACGGATGTCCTTCCCATGAGACTCCTTCACGTACTTCTGGAATAGATATGGTGCCTCATGTCGGATCAGGTGCGATAAATCAGACAAGTGGTGCTTGTCACGTGCCAGGAACACAGCTTTCCCTAAAGAATCACAGAATATTATGTTACACACAGGAGCAGCTCGTTTGGCCATCAGGATAGCTGTTAGGGCTATGTCTTGCAGGGTTATCGGGAACTAAGTGGGAAGAGTTCCTGCCCCCAGGTCTGCCCATCCCAAGTCCTGCCGATGAGCCGTGCTCGCTGTGCTGCCATCAGCAGTGCCCTTGAGTACTCAGGAACTGGACAACTGAGATAGTCACAGAGAGCTGGCTCAATTCTGACATTCCGTTGCTAAACATATTACCTTAGAGCCAGTTTTGATCCAGAGAGCCCACTTATCTCCCTCCCATCAAGGGAAATAATCAAAGGAAGTGGTTTTATTCCATCTCAATTGTAAACTGCAAAATGAAAAGGGAATTATACCTCGATGGCCACGAGTGTTTTTAACCACCACTGGATAACCCAGAGGTTCTGCTTCATCAATCATTTTTGAAAATTCTTCATGCCCACCTGTCACAGAAGCAAAGGCAAATGCCAAATTAACAAACACAGTATATGGTTCTAAACAATAATAAAAATGCCATTCATTACAAATGACTCAAAGGCTAACTCAGAGGGTTAGCTGTATTTACCGTAAGAGAAGGTATCTGGTAATGGTATTCCATGACCAGCTAACTCCTGGAACGTCCAGAACTTGTTGACGCAGTTTAATATTGCCTGAGGACGATTGGCCAGGCGGCAGCCCATCTTCTCCAAGTGCCGTAGTACTGTGATATCACTGTCATTCTGCACCCAGGGGGTGGGAACTCTGACAACCACTACCTGAGGGTAGCTGGTTATTGACTCCTGTTTGATTCGCAGACCTGCAAGATAGCAGCACAAGAGTCTACATTAGTTCTACTTCACTAGTTGATGAAGGAATATAGGGAGGGATACCCTCAGGAAAACATAATTTCTCTACAACTCAGATCTAATAAAATTGACCCATTAACTAAGTGTCTTCCTAGATTAATTGGTAGCACTTTATGCTCACTTGCCAAACTGATAAGACTGCCACAGAAGGTTGACTCCTTTCCAACATTCTGTTGTCAAACATGTCACCTTGAAGCCAGTTCAACTCCTTACCATAAAATTCTATAGTTCTAATCGTTTTTAATTTAATCTTCTTTTGAGAGTGTTAACTCTGGATAGTCTCAAAATCTCCAAGAAATATGTTTTTTTAATGTATACTTTATTTCAAATTGTTAAGCAATCGTTCAGGAGAGGAGAAACGGGAGACCACTGAAGTATGTATGACAAAACTCTCTTCCCTGTTGCAAATTGCCCTATTTGTCGATCCCTAAGAAATATACCTATCACATTCTGTGCATCCCTCACAATAATTTATTTGGATCTCAAACTCTACATCTATTCTAATTTAATTCTGATAAAACATTCTGAAACATATTAAGGCAGCAGCCAGTGTAACTTTACAAATGGCAGTAACATTATACAAGAGAAGCATTATAAAAAACTACTATAAACAGAAAGAATGTTTCACATCCAATAATTTAAAGACACAAAATCAAGTTCACAGGCTCCTTCCAATTCTGATTGCAGCCAAAAATCTAGATCCCGGATAACCTCCAAGTTCAATTGAAGCTGAAGTTGCAATTCCATGAAGATCTCTTCCATCCTTATGTTCTTCTGCTGTCTCACACAGTTGAATACATACTTTTTACTCCTGTAGCTTAGCGGTTAGAGCACTCGCTTCATAAGCAAGAGAACCTGAATTCAATTCCCTGGCAGGGCGAAACATTGTGCAAGTTTCCTTACCTCACACATGGTTGTTAGTCGATTGGCGATTGCTTTTCCAGGGATAATAATCCCTTAAAAAAATAAATTCACTTTACAGTATATTCTGTGGTGCGCTTTGAGATGCCTAGAAGATGCGATAAGGCGCTATATCAAATGCAAGAATTATTATTTTTTTCTCTCTCTCAATTCAGAGAAGGAACTTTCATCATTGAGGATTGCTGCCCTCCACAATGGTTGCTATCCACTTGCATTTCTCACAAGCTGGATTTCTTTCTCCTTTCCTTTATTTTTCAATGGATGAAGAATGCTGAGAGAGTACTTTAGATTTTTAAGTATTTTCCCAACTAAATAACTATTTATTCTAAAAATTCTCTGCAAATCTCCTCTTATTTATTTTTTGTCTATAACTCTGGAAAAAAACATTGACTGTGTAAGAAGCTACTGAGTTTTAGTGTTTCATACTTGAAGTTTATCCACTTCAATCCTTATGCTTTTCACACACGAATTCTCCCCATCCCTCCCTATTGCCATATTGCTAGATTGTCCCCAAACAAAACAGAACTGTACACGGCTACCAGTGGCCTTATTCTGTACTATAAAAGACAGGCAGTTACAACAACTTGTATTTATGTAGGACCCAGCAAATAGGATAATATGTCGGAGTTCCATACAGTTGGATACGAGCAAAAGGGCTTGACTCGGCATGCTCAGAGGCAGGTTTTCAGGTGGGATTTAAAAATAAAAATAGGGAAACAAGGAATTGAAGCAGGGAGATCCAGAGCTTAGGGATGTAGCAGCTGATGGTTCAGCCACCAAGGTGGCGCAGAAGAGTCAGGATGTACAGATGAGTTGTATTCGCTGAGCAAAGGGGGGGCGGCAGAGGAGTGGGGTCCGAGCAGGTCAAAGAAACGGGGATGTGCTTGGGGAAAGGGTTTTTTTTGTATATGAGGACAAGGATCTTGAAGTTGATCCATTCGGAGACATAGAGCCAATGGAGCCTGGTGAGGATCGGGGTTATTGTTACAGTTACAGTTTGGTACAGGTGAGGAAACAGGTGGCGGAGTTTTGCATTAGCTGGACCTTAATAACAGATTATTATTATATACTTTGTGCTTTCTCCTACAAATTTACAGTCAATTCACTTTACAGTATATTCTGTGAAGTGCTATGAGATGTCTTGACGATGTGATAAGCTACTATATAAATAATTTCAAATCAATCAATTATTATTATTTTTATTATTATTAAATTATTATTAACTGGACCGTAGTAATATATCTAATAGTGAGTTTAGGAGGAACTTCTCTGCAAAAAAGTTGGTGAGCGTGTGAAACTCATTGCTGGAAACTGCGATAAAAGCAGTTATCGTGGAGTCCTGTAGCATAGCAGTTAGAGCACTCGCCTCGCAAGCAAGAGGACCCTCGTTGGATTCCCAGGCTGGGTGAGACCTTAGATAAGTTTCCTTTCTCCACAAGCCTCTGTTTACCTGAAAACAACGACGAAGAGTATTTGACGCGTGACATGCAAAGAAGCATTTAGCATATGTGAAGGATTGCATACATTTATTACACAATCAGAACTACTGAAAGAAATGGATGAAGCAGTTAAGGATTTGGATAAGTAAGTCCTAATCTGAAAAGAACAATTTTCGATATGCGACAGTGTACTTTTAAATAATACAGCAATTCTAATTACAGTATTTTGTATGAAATACATGTAAATAATAGCTTATAATTACAGTATTTATATGAAATACATGTAAAGAATTGCTTTTAAAGTATTTTATATGAACTACATGTAAATCAATGCTTCTAATGCATTTTCCAGCATTTTACAAATCAATTTTCTATTTCAGTCTAGTCAATAAATGCCTTAACCACAATGAATGTGCATGCGTTATTCGTTGACAAAATCTGCTTGGTCCTCTCAATTACGACATAAACAGATAGGACTGTACATGGTAACAAGTATTTTAGGCACCTATGGAAGTCAATTTGTGCACAGCAATGTCCAACAACAGCTATGAAGTGAATGACCAATTTTATTTAGTGTGTTCCCACACTTTATATACGGAAAACACTGGGAAAATGGTTCTTCGTATAAGAATCAGAAGAATAATTACTCAAAAACGTCAACAAATATCAAGCCTTGCAAAAGTATTGTCATTCAAAGGAATGATGGACAATATGCCACAATAACAAAACTGAGACACAAGTAGACAACAGTAGTTAAAGTGCTACATCAACCACACCAAACATTGGGATTGAGACAGAACAGGTTTGTGCAAGTGAGCGAGAGGAGGAGGAGAAGGTGAAACAATGTGCAACACTCAGAGAAAGACTGACAAGAGAGGGACAGAGTGATGCACACAGAGAAAAGCAAACCCACGGTGAGACAGGACAGTGTGAGACAGAAACAAACAGAAGAGAGTCTCATTCACAAAGTATAATTACGTTCACCACCAACAATTCACTCGTTCAGGCCTTCATTACAAACAAACAAAAACAAAATTTGTATAGCCCCTTTCATATTACAGGTAAGCCCACCTCACTACCTCCCATCCTGGAATGAACAATGAGCCACTTTACTACCTGCAAAATAACAAGCCTGTTGCAAATGTTTAAAGCTTGTATTTACTGCTCTCAGGGATAAGATTGCAATTCTTACAACTTCAGTAAACAATTTAAAACCTTTAAAGCCTGTTAAGTTGCATGATAGGTTATCAGCTTGGCTTGTTTGTACCACTCACTTTTGGGTCAGAAGGTTGTTAATTCAAACCCCACATCAGAACGTGAGTTAGGCTAGGGGAGCAGTGCATTGTCAGAGATGCCATCCCTTCCAATGAGATTTTAAACCAAACTACTGTTTGCGCTCAAAGCACTTTATGCTGCTAGCTTGGCACCAGAGCAGGGGATGGGAACTAAAGAGGTGGTGAGGGAAAGATGACCAAAGCATAGTCAAAGAGATAAATCTCGAGTCGGCCTTTAAGAGTGGGAAGACAGGGAGACAGGTCTGAGGAACTCTGGGATGGAGTTCTAGATAGCAAGGGAAGAATGATTAGAAGCTTGCTTGCCAAAGATAGCCAGGGAATATAAAGAAGGCCAGTGTTCGCTTAGCAAAGGGAGTGGTTGGTAGGTTTGTAGGAAGTTACAAAGGTAGGATGGGGAAAAGCCATAGAGGGATTTGAAAGTGGGAATGATCCCAAATTTGACCCACAAGGGGGATAGAGAGACAGTGTTGCCAAGCAAGGATGGAAGCAATAGGCTTGCAGAGCCTGTGCACAAAACATGAGCTGCAGATTTCTGAATAGTGTGCAGCTTATTTAGGGAAGAGGCTAGGGAGTCCGACGAGCAGGCCATTGGAATAATCAAGCCTGGACATGATGAAAGTGAATGAGGCAGGCTGGGGAAGAGATAGTGGCGGAGGCAGACAATCTTACAGAAATGAGAGAAAGCTGAGTGACTGAAAGCCTAGATATGAGGCTTGAAAGACAGAAGTTCCAGACAACCCATCCTCCCAAATACACACATAAACAACCCCTTCCGTGCAAGGTATTTGATAACCACCTCCCTTGTACTTCTGTCAGTGGCAATTTGGTTGAGAAGGGTACAAATCAAATGTCTGCTCCTCCCACGCCCCATACCACACCCAACACCCATTACTCACATTCAACAGGTAGAGAAGTTACAAAGAGCATGCTCCAAAAATTTCAAACCAGAATACTGTGTGGTAAGAGAACCTTAAATGTGGGTGATATACAGCACATACAGGATCATCCAATCCTTACATGAAACTGTAAATATTTTCAGTCAGCTAAACGAATGTTCTCCATCACTGTGATTTATAAAGTTAAGAGTTTTATTCAATTAGCATCTTAGTAGTCACTCCCTCATCACTCTTCAAAACGAGCGGACTCTAGTATTTAAAGAACAGATTGCTGCCTTCATGACATCTCAATTCCCTTTCGATGACCATAACCTTGTGCCTCAATTCACGTTAGATGATTTATACTCCCGGCATCAAAACCACTTCACTTAAAAGATTTACAAAAAATATACAGCACCGAAACAAGCCACTCAGCCCAACTAGTCTGTGCCTGTGTTTATTCTTTATTCACAAATCTCTAACCACTCCTTGCTCCTTCCCATACACTTTTATTCCACCCCCCTCGTGTGTATAATGCAGCCTCCTCTTGAATGCACCTTTACTATCTGATTCAACCACCACTCTAGACAACGAGTTCCAAATTCTCACTCCCCTCTGCATTAAGGAGTTCCTCCTAAATTATCTTTTCGGAATATGTCTTGGTTACGGACAATGCAACCAGTGGGAACAGCCTATTTACACTAACCTCATTAAATCCTTCTGTAATTTTAAACACCTTTTATAGGCTTCCTTCAAAATGTCTCTTCTCTAAGCAAAAAAAAAGCCTAGCCAGTCTAACTTGCCAGCCCTTGTATCATCCTAGTAAACCTTCCACTTTTTTTTAATAAAAATTAAAATTCTATATGATTTAAAATTTTAGGACAATGAATGGTCTTGAGTTAAAACATAAGTAATTCTAGGCCTCTGGGAATGTAGATGGAAACATTTTGGTAACTGGGAAGAAAATCTCACTATTACCCAACCCTATTTTTTTTCAAGACACATTAAGAGATGGATACAATCGATATTTAAGTATGAACATTCCAGCTTTCATTCTCTGAACTCCATTATTGCTCTTCTATTTGATGGGTTTTGAATAAAATAGGTTAATTTTGACCACAAAATTGTTTATAAAAAAGATCTGATTAATATTGCAATTGTTGGGTTTGGAGACACAAGAGCAGAATGAAAAATTGGGCACAAATCTTCTAACAGAAATGATCAAATACAACATAACCATTTTTTGTTGAGGCAACTTACCCCTAATTTCCCTTGTATTTAAACAGCATTTGAAAGACTAATTGGTTCATGAGCATGCCAAAGCAAGCGAGTCTTTAAACAAAACTGACCAAGGCTACAGCAGAATGGACTAAATAGATATCCATTCCCTAGAACAAATTCACGGGGTTGACAATAATCACTAACTTTCTCAGTGTGCCAGACACGAGTTGCAGGCTGATTTACAAATCTGCATCTGCAGTTTCCACAGCCTTACCAGTAGCAGTGAAAGTGACTGCAGTACTCACATTCTATGCTACTGTAGTCTTCCAGACTCTCTCCAGCGATTTTGCCGGCAGTCAGTCAGTCAGCCATAGGTGGATGTATCTAGGTCACAGCTGCATCAGTGAAGAAAGCAGGGATATGCATCTGCTTCCCTAAAACCAAACAGCAAGAACAAATAAGACAACTGTTATAACGCAGAGACCCCAGTTTCCTAGGGCCCACTGGCTGCACACATGTAGAGCTATGTCCACCTTCCCTAAATGAGACTATTTATTGCAATTGAAACTGAATTATTCGTTGAACATGCCAACAATTTCATCACACACGTATTGGTTAAATTACTAAAAGGTTTGTTAGAAAGCCAACTTCACAGATACTGCAACACAAGTTGGACCATGGGTGAGAGTGTTGTTTTGGGAACTGTGTTATAGGAAGAATATAAAAGAAATGGAAAAGCATAGATTCCCTAAAATGTTACTGGAGACATTTCAGTTATGAAGAGGCATGAAGTTGTTTTTTTTTACACACACACTATCCCAGAGAAGGTTATGGGGAAGATCGCCAATGATAGAAAACCCTATGTTAGAGTAAACAATGATACATTAATTCAACTGATTGGCAAATCAGTAACAAAATGGCACTAATTTAAATGAATCATAAAAAATAAAGGGACAGTTAGAAAATATTCATATCCCAAAGGGTGGTTGCAAAGGGCAATTCTATTATGAGCCACTTATAAAATAAATACTTATAAGAAGAGAATTAGGTGGATGCTTGAAGAAGAGGAATATTAAGAAGCGGGGGAAGCAAGCATGAAAATGGAACTGAATAATATGGCTAATGTAGTGAAAAGTTCCAGAGTAGACTTGGTTTATTTTTGTACTGTAAAATTCTATGATTCTACATCACATATTGAATCCACAGATTCCTGGAATAAGGAAAAATAATCACCTTCACATTGACACGAAGGAAAGAAACATCATTTGGATTAGTTCATAAGCATTGGTCTCTTATAAAGATTCCAGGTAACTGAACATTTGTCATTTGAAGCGAGGCACAACTCAGCTTGTTGCCAGTAAGTCAATGTGCCAATGGTTTCTCCAGGGTGGACTATGCATTTCTGAGAACTTCTGTAGAATTTAGTCTCTTTCTCTAGGTGAAAGCTGACCGTTTCAAATCAAGTTTGATTGTTCGATTTGTTTCTTCTGCACCAACCTGCAAGGCTTTCCTTCAAACCTATGAAAACTATTGATCTAGGCTCCTTATATGCCCTCAGGACCATGGGATCTGCCAATCCACGGCACAACTTTAGGTCTTGGTGGTGGACAAGGCAATGTGGGGGCAGGTTCCCATTACTATCTGACCCCTCCACAGCCAAATTCCTCATGCACATTTCTATCACCTCAAGGTTAGATTTCACTGGTACTCTCCTTGTTGCATAGCAGCAGCCTCAATAAGATCAAACTCATTAAAATTTCTACAGCCTATATTCTGTGCCCTATCAACCAGCACACAACCTTTACTCTGCACCCCTCCCCTGCCAAGCCCACAATACCCATCTGATCAACTTCAAAATCATCATTCTAATATTCAAATCGCTTCTGCCATCTACTGTAGCCCTATTCTCCTACTTGTGTCCTCCCTTGTTCCGACTTTCATATTTTAAGACAATGGTCTTATGGCTAAACAAAGAATTTCAGGCCTCGGGTGAAAAGAAGTGAGACACAGAATTTCATCGCACCCAACAATCTCAAATGGATTTACAAATCATAAAAAGATTGGAAATGCTTCCCCCACTTCTTAATGGAGGCATGCAGTATGAGGAAGAGATAGGTCGGCCAATGGATGTTTGAGGCTGCGTGTGCCACAGATTGATTCCCACAAATCCTTCAGAAGTTATAGGCAATGTTCATTTTTCTTCACACATATTCAAAAATGACAATATTCCCCAAATTCGCTGCTTTTTGCAGCAGGCTGCAACTAAAAAAATCTGAAGTGTGTCTGAAGGAGCAACAAAAAATACGGGCAAAACATTTTGTAGTAATCGTGTAATTATCCGGTGCTTTCTTGCTGAAATAGACTGATAAAATGCGGCAATCCCAGTTAGTCGAGATGCCGAGATGATTTTTATATGAATTTAAGGTAAATCTCCAGAATTGGTGTGGCGGAGCTGAACTGGAAATTGACCGAACATAAACTTTAACCTCCAGTGACCTCATCTGTATCAATTATATTAACACTTGCTGTATAATAATAATCCTTGCATTTGATATAGTGCTTTTCACGTCTTCTAGATGTCTCAAAGCTCTTCACAGAATAGACTGTAAAGTGAATTGACTGTATATTTGTGGGCGAAACGCGGTAGCCAATTGCACACAGCAGTGTCCCACAAACAGTCATGGATTGAAATGACCAATTTATTATTGTTTTTTTTTGAGGGATTATTATTAGGCTCTGTGTGGAGTAAGGAAACTTGCCCAAGGTTTCGCCCTCTGCCTGGAATTGAACTCAGGTCTCTCACTTGCAAAGCGAGTGCTCTAACCACTGAGCTACAGGACTCCACATCTATGTATCTATGTAAATGCAGCTATATATTTTACGTAAAATGATAATAATAATAATAATCCTAGCATTTGATATAGCGCTTTTCACGTCGGGAGGACGTCCCAAAGCGCTTCACAGAACACACTGTAAAGTGAATTGACTGTATATTTTTGTGGGCAAACGCGGCAGCCAATTGCGCACAGCAATGTCCCACAAACAGTCGTAGATTGAAAATGACCAATTTTTATTATTGTTTTTGGTTTTGGAGGGATTATTATGAGGCGTGTGGCGTAAGGAAACTTGCCCAAGGTTTCGCCCTGCCTGGAATGATATCTTATATGTGATGATTGAACTAAAAAGGTAGACATTATAAATGTTGTTGCATCCTTACCCCCCATTCATCGTTGAAGTGTAAATGATCCATACATAATTAATCGACCAATTTTCCAAAAATGTGTAGCCTGGTACAACCAAGACTAATTCATATTTGACATAGCTGCATACAATTCATATTGTATTAAAATCCACCTTCAAACCTTTTGCATTCAGGAGGAAAAAGAATCTCCCCCCTGCCCCTATAGCTCTTGGACTAACTTAGTCGGTAGAAATTTACCCCATCACACCAGTCCTTACCAGGCTTCACTGGCTCCCAGGATTTCAAGATCCTCTCATTTGTTTTCAAATACCTTCATTCCTTCACATCTCCCTACCTATCCGACCCCATTCCATCACACGCTGACTCAATTCGGCTGGCTCCGGTCTCCTGTTCGACCCTCGGCCCTCCACTCCACCATCACTCCTGTTCATCCCTCGCCCCTCCACTCCACCATCAATGGCTGTGCGTTCAGCCACTACACCCCAAAACTCTGGAACTTTCTCCCTCAGTCCCTCCATCTTGACCCTCCCTTCCCACTTTCAAATCCCACCTAAAGATCTTCCTTTATGATCTTGCCTTTGGTCGCCTCCCCCCTCCCTTTCCCCCTGGCTCAGGGTCAGACTCAGCCACTGTCAAGCGCTCCTGGACACTACCCAACATGTAAATGCACGTTGTTGTTGTAGGCTGGTAAGACTGGCTCAACCAGAATGAAGTACCTCAGTGAACTGCATAATACTTCTGTTGGAGAGCAATCTTTGTTTTACACTGATCATTCTTTTCTAAAATGCTATTCCTAACTCAACAACCCAGCTAAGAAGCAAAGCGCAATGAGTGCTAACAAGTTCAAATACCATTTTACCGCAGGGATGCAAATGCAAATATAGTCCAATTCAATACAACACCTGTCAGTGTACATGACCTTTAAACAATATTTTCTTTTCTATTGAAATTACACTCATTGCAGCTTCAGAGTATATTTATTATAAAATATAGATAGCAGATGAATGTAAAATGTCTTTTTGTTACATTTCATCACATCAACCTGGTAGTAATGCATTTTTGTTCCACTAATAATCTTCCATTGGTATCACTGTATTTAATAGGTTTACTGATTATCTTCAAATCTGGTAAATACATGTTATTCACAAAATTTGTCTAACTATTTTAGTACAAAGACAATATAGCACATTTTCAAAAGCTCTGTATAATACATATTTTAATCACAGCACAAAACTGGAACATTTCCTTCAAAATCTGCTATTATTTTAGCACAAACCACAATGATTTCAATGCACTAGAAGCTGTCTGTATTGGTTCCTGTGGTCAATCTTTGCTCCAAACAGGACCACAAATGTATGTATTGTTTACAAATACAAAAACAGGCAAATATATATTAAAAATGATAGGGGCTAAGGGTGAAATAATGGTGCTGGGACTTTAATTAAACTATTTCAATTTGGAAGTGGTTCTGTTGCCTTTGTCTATCTGCATGAAGGGACAATGGTAGGAATTCTCTCAGTCAGGAAAAACTGATCCATTAATTCAGAGGCTGCAGTGTCAGCCCCACACCCATGCAGTCTTTTTACACAATCGCACCCATTACTTTACTGGCAACAATATCTATACACTTAACAAGATGCTATTAAACACCCGCCATCCATGACATCGCAGGACTTGTAAATACAGACACACCCGGCTCTGGTTAACCCTGTAAACCAGTGCTCAAATAGGTAGCATTGTCCTAGCTGGGCAAACAGCTGGAAAGCTTGCGAGATGATGCGTTCAATGCCAAGCTATGCATTTTTTCCCCAGACAGCCAGGTGGCTGACATACGCAGAAACCCATCACCAAGCTTAAGAGTATCCAACCAAGCTAAGAATTCCAAGTATCCCACCTACACATGGAAATTTCAGAGGTTAGATTGTTGAAATGGATTGCGTACTCTCTCCCCAGAAAGACGCATCCTGCTTACCTAATTCCGCAGAGTATTAGGTGCAGGCTGGCAAGAACCAAGACTTGGAAACCCCAGAGTATGTGTCGGGATACTATTGGAGTTTAACTAAGTAAATCTGCATAGTTTGCCATTGAAAGCACTGACTGACAAGCTTGGTAAGTATGGATGAAGAAGGATGTTTTGCCATTTAATTTCATCCGTCCAAAATAACCAGGCCAGTCAACTGCAGAGCCAGATCCTATCCATGTTTGATACTGTACTTACACATGTACACATTTTCCAACAGGCACGATGGAATAAAAATCAAATGCAACAATTCTAGCTGATTTGTTTTAAACCTCTCTAGCATGGTGAGACTGAGTTTAATTGTAAAATAACGCCAGTCAGTTATAATAATATATAAATAATAATCCTTGCATTTGATATGGTGCTTTTTACATCTTCTAGACGACTCAAAATGCTTCACAGAATATTCTGTAAAGTGAACTGACTGTATATTTGTAGGTGAAATGTGGCAAACAATGACATACAGCAGTGTCCCACAAAGTGACCAATTTATTATTGTTTTTTTTCTGAGGGATTATTATCACGTTTGGATTAGGAAACTTGCCCAAGACGTGGGCAGGGTGCTGCCAGGAATCAAACTCAGGTCTCTCGCTTGCGAGGCGAGTGCTCTAACAACTGAGCTACAGGACTCCAAGCTAGGTGAGATTGGCTGATTTATTAGATACCAGTGATTGGCCATATACACGAGAGTGGTCAAACAGGCTACATCCAGACCCTTGGATGATTTAATCTGGCCCGAGACAATTTCCAATTTCAGGCTGCCCGCTCCCTCCGTAGCGAACATCCTCTCATGGCAGCAGCTGGAGCTGTTGGGAGGATGCAACACGGAGAGTGGAAATAATACCGGCCATTACTGCAGTGCATCAGTAAGCTGAGGGAGGGGCTTCCTGACAGGGTCTCCCTATCCACCGCATCCTTACCAACTGCCGGCTCCTACCGCTGCAGATAGTGAGGCGCATGGCTTAAGTGTTCAGACTGTAAATGCAAAGGAACACATTCCTCACTTGCACATTCTGGAAGCTTTGCCCAAAGCAAGGAAGCTAATATATTTTAATGACATTGNTTTTTCAATTCCATTTTCAGTATAGCTAAAAGTTCAATATGGAACTCTGAATGTTAAAAACAAAACATTGAATGGGTTGAATGAGATATCATTGGTTTTTACCAAATTTAATCAGACACATAAGTTAATTAAGAGCATCCCAGACAACAAGTTCTGCGTATTTTTAAAAAAGGACATTTTGAATCATCCGTCTTAAGTTCACTAAATCCTCTCCTATCAATGCCAATAACTGAGGAAATTTAAAGAAACACTGCAATACACAAGCAGCAAATAAATTGAGTGAATAAAATTAGAATATTTATAATTATTTGTAATTCTGTCTGCAGCATATGCTATTCTCATTTGAAATCATTCCAGGCACTTGCCAATATAAGAACCAACAAATTACATTTGTTGTTTCACAACTTTCACGTTGGGAGGACTTCCCAATGTGCTGGACATTCAAGGATGTAAGGCAATTTCTTTGTTGGATGTTCTCTTCTGGTGCAGGTATGTACCTATAATCCACTCTAGATCTTCTTACGATAAAGCAGTCAAACAGGAAACTTACCATGTGAAGGGGAAAAAAACTGATCTTTAAGTACTAGAACTAGAACTCCAATCTGTGCCTCTGCTCTAACAGCACATTTGTGAGTCACTGATATTTGCCTTGATGTGCTGCAACTACCAGAAACCCTCCTAAAGCTTGAATTCTCACCACTAAACTCACACCATAGGAGCCAAGAATGTCTTCAATGAAAATATAAAGGAGTAAGGGGAAAGTAGGAGGAAGACTTTAAAGAAAGTCCCTGATCAATGGCAAGTGCTGCTTTCTGATCTGAATGAAGCATGATGGAAGATCAGAAGACGACTGCCTCTGGTAGACATACATAAAACTATATTAGAAATAAACTGCCAAGACTAAATGTCTACATTGCGTAAGGATTATTATTATATAAAATCTTTCACATAGCGCAGCACAAGAATGGTAAATGGTTATGTAAAATGTTCCAACAAATGAGAGCTAACAGCACACCTGGGTTTGCTATTTTTATTGCAGATTTAAAGACACTGAGTTCCATTTGGTTTTAAAAAAAAGTTACAAGAAATAACATACCACTGCACTGAACTGCAGGACAATATTACTGGTTTTCACTGAACTGCAAGCAAATCCACATTTAAAACATTTGTTTTAACAGAAATCTTTGTCCAGTGCCTTCAAGAAATACAGGACATCAATCTCGAATTCAGGATGGAAATTAAAGTATAGTTTTCGGATAATGGTTTCCTGCATGGATTGTTCCATTGCACTTGTGAATGATCCCGGCTTTTGTCTTCAGACTGAAGCACAATTACATCAGGGAGTTTTGTGTTGCCACCTACAACCTTTATCAACTATTGCAGAATATTCAACCAAACGTCCTTAAAAATCAAAATTCAAACACTGAAAATGATGTCAACTCGGCTCAGTTGATAGCACTCTTCTCTGGGTCAGATGATTCTGAGTTCAAGACCTATGTCAGGACTCATGCTCATAGACCAAGACGATACATCAGTGCAGAACTGGGTGGAACTCTGCAATGTCAGATGACATTGAAACACATTAACACAAAACACGTTTGTCTGTTCAGGTAAACAATAAAGATTCCATTGCATTATTGAAACAAAGATAAAGAAAGTTTTTCTAAGTGTTCTAGCTTAAAATCATACAGATAAATTGGTCACTCACTTTGTGTCTGTTTGTCGGACTTTGGTGTACGCAGATTGCTGCCATATTTGCCTACAAAACCAGTAATTATACTTGACAACAATTGCTTGTGAAGCACCTTTGAGCTATTTTGATGTTATAGATGCGATATCAAATGCAAAATTCTATCTAATAAGAAAAACTCTTTCCAATTTTCTGCCTGCGCATTTCATATTCTGTTTCAAATTTCCTTTTATTTCCTTGAATATTTGTAAGTGTCGAGTCTAAAGCAACTGAAATTCACACCTACCGCAAATACAATTATATTTTGCTGTCTACACAATACACAGTCACTACACTTTACAGGACATCCTGTAAAGCATTAGGTGACATCTTCCCAACATGAAAGATGCGATATCAAATGTAAGGATTATAAAAATAATAATCCTTGCATTTGATATAGCGCCTTATCATGTCATCGAGACCTCTCAAAGTGCTTCACAGAATTTACTGTAAAGTGAATTGATTGTGTATTTTGTGGGCGAAATGTGGCATTCAATTGTACACAGCAATGTCCCACAAACAGTCATGGATTGAGTGACAGAACTATTAAAAAAATTAAGGGATTATTACCTCCAGAAAAGCAATCTGCCAAACAACTCACAACCGGGTTCCTACTTACTGCTAGGTAAACAGAGCCGTGTGGAGTAAGGAAATTTGCCTAATGTTCCACCCTGCCCGGGAATTGAACCCAAGTCTTCTTGTTTCCAAGGTGAGTGCTCTAACCAATTTCATCCTAATATTACCTCGGTGATATTCCAATCTAAAGGGAAAAAAATATGTTGCCTTAGGAATGTAATGTTAGCAGCCATCGTTGGCACTTTCACTCGGCGTCCAACTGGTAACTCAAAACCAGATCCATTCTAAGCATAATCTCTAATATAGAAACTCCAATACAAGCCATGGCTGAAGATTCAATGTACCATGAGAGGTCTATCGTAGTACATCATTAGAGAGGACTGTCACTAAAATTATGGAAAATATACCTTTGCAATTCAAAACCTTAAATTGGGCTTTTACAATACACATTTATAATTAGAGTGTTTTTCACATTGGTAATGTCCCAAGGCGCTTAACATGAATGGCTTGGGATCCATGCTGGGGATGGGAATCAAATGGGGTGGGGAGAAGGAAGATGACCAAAAGAGTCTTCAAAAAGGTAAGTCTTGAGGTGGAACCTGAATAAGGTGAGGCAGGTAACAAGTGGGAGGAAAACCGGGATTCATTTCCAGAAAGTGGGTGCAGACAGGCCAAAAGCTCATCCACCGATGCTGGGATGGGTAAGGTGGAGGACGTGAAGCAGGCCCGTTGCACAAAGTAAGTTAGTGGGGTTTGGGGATGTCGCAGGGGATAGGTGGGGCGAGACTATGGAGGGATTTAAAGGTGAGAACATGGATCTTGAACTCAATCTGTGCATGGCGGGGGAGGAGGGTATTCCAATGGAGCCGGGCAAGGATGGGGTCAGGTGAGGTGTAAGTTCTTGAGAATAGCGAAGGAAAGGACTCTGGAGTTCTGGACTGTCTGCAGCTTATGTAGGAAGGAGCTGAGCTGAGCATTGGTATAATGGATGTGATCTCAAATGATTTCTGATTATAGTTGATACAACTTTAATTTTCACTGGAGTTAACTCACATTTATAAAAACAATGTAAATATTCCAAACAGCAAGGCATACATAATCTCATTTGTTGCCCATATAATTCTTATGAAAAAAATTCAATCTATAAGTTTTTTTTGAAGAATTGAGTTATTTCAAAGAAACTTGCTAAAATCTATTTTCAGTTTGTGTTTGCTAGAAACCACATTTTACATCAACTTTCATTCAACGATTCAAGGTTTTCCAAAACCTTGGTTAATAATAATAATAATAATAATAATCCTTGCATTTGATATAGCGCTTTTCACGTCGGGAGGACGTCCCAAAGCGCTTCACAGAATACACTGTAAAGTGAATTGACTGTATATTTGTGGGCGAACGCGGCAGCCAATTGCGCACAGCAATGTCCCACAAACAGTCGTAGATTGAAAATGACCAATTTAATTATTGTTTTTTTTTTTTTGGAGGGATTATTATTAGGCGTGTGGAGTAAGGAAACTTGCCCAAGGTTTCGCCCTCTGCCTGGAATTGAACTCAGGTCTCTCACTTGCAAAGCGAGTGCTCTAACCACTGAGCTACAGGACTCCACAGGTTGTTTTAATGTTCAAATATATTTCTGAAACATATTTCTGAAATATATTTCTGAGAGGAAAGAGTTATTTTTATAGCCCTTCGAACGTCGAAACATCTCAATGAGCTTTAGATTGGCTGCATGTTTGCCTATATAAAACATTTTCATTTCTAATTGAATATATTTCATGAATCATTTTGTGCTCTTAAATGCAAGTTATTACAGTAATTCTGCAGTGACTTTTTGTCTTCAAGAGGGAACTAGACAAATACCTTTAATAGAGTCAGTTATGTACAAAGGGCAGGTAAATGGGACTGAAAGGATTGCTTTTGAGGGAGTCAGCACAGACATGATGGTCCAAATTGTTTTCTTCGTTGTTGCAAATTTCTATGGTTCTACCAGTTTTATGAATTGGGGAGCTGGGAGAGACTGTCGTGGCGAGCACTGAAGAAATTGAGGCAGGGGTGACGAACATATGGATAAGGGTTTCAGCTGTGTTGAGTGTGAATATGGTTGGGGGGAGGGGCAGCAAAGTGGTGGAGGTAACAGTCCTGGTTAGGGCCGGAGGTGTGGAAGGACAACTGAGGATTGAACCCGAAGTCTAGATTACGCACAGGTACAGCGAGATAGGCCGGGGAGGTTAAAGAAGTCGGAGCCCCAAGTAAAAAGACATTGACAGGAGCCAAGGAGAATGGCTTTCAAAACACAAAATACTGCAGATGCTGGAAATCTGAAACAAGAATAGAAGTCGCTGGGAACCCTCAGCGGGTCAGGCAGCATCTATGGAGAAAGGAAAGTGAGTCAATGTTTCAGGTCCACGACCCTTCGTCAGAACTCAAGATACAATCTATTTTGTTCTCAGCAACTGTTTTTGTTTGAGGATGGCTTCCATCTTGTCAACATTCAGCTGCAGAAATGTTGGCATTGATGTCTGACAAGCACGCAC
This sequence comes from Callorhinchus milii, assembly GCF_018977255.1. Classification (NCBI taxonomy): domain Eukaryota; kingdom Metazoa; phylum Chordata; class Chondrichthyes; order Chimaeriformes; family Callorhinchidae; genus Callorhinchus; species Callorhinchus milii. The sequence continues at coordinate 151,616 of NW_024704765.1, forward strand.
GGTGGGGTCACGACTAGAGGAGGAATTTGAGGACAGGGGTGATGACAGCAGTTTTGCGAGGGGCTGGAGTTAAAGTTACATATAGTTACATAGTAACATAGTTATGGATAGAGAGAAGATCCTAAAATGTTCACCATCCTCAATGGGAAAGTAGAGGAGTAGCCATGAGCAGATGGGATGTGAGGGCAAGAGTCCAAATGTTACAGTTCAGTCATCAGTCCTTGGGTGATGTGGCTTTCCATCCTGTTATATTTTGTTGCTCATTTTTCATGCTGTCGCCATTTAACAAACAAGTCTTCATATTCCATATTGGCATTTACAATTTTACAGAATAATCCACACGAAATAAATCCACACAAATACATGTTGAGTTTACTGATTAAAATCCTTATCTGGTCTCAATTACCCAACGTAATTAATTTGTTTTTATTCTAAATGTCAATGCTTTCACCTATCCACAACTCGAGTCCACCTCCAGATCAAATTTTATTTATGTGCCACTTCAGTGTTCTATGCCTGCAACTAGTCCTGCAGAAAAACAATAGTTAAATCGAACCAGACTGAAAACTGGACTTGCCGCTATGTACAATCCATGTAGGTTTGAAGGTCTGCATATTTATGTGAAAATTATTTGATTGTCACATGCCAGTAATAGATTAACTACCTTACAATATTTTATTTACTGTCTGATACCTAGGCATTCAATTCTTGAAAGAAACAAACACCACACAAAAAACAACTAAAATATAAAACCTAAAATGTAACATGTAAATCAATTCCTCATTAGGTATCTTTGGGCATTCAGTTGTTTAAATCATTTCCATGAATTACAATGCAATTCATCCCCCTTTGGGAGTCGCATAAAAAAGCATTAGAAAATACTGAGAGCGTTGTCTAGTTTTACAACGAGGGAACGACAAGCTGTGTGCGTGGTCGCAGCCAAGTGTTTGGTGCTGCAATGAATGAACAAAAAAAAACCTCCACAGTAATACAACACAGTTGGGATTTGAGATATCACCACCACCACCTTATAGTATACAGCACCCGCTCAGGCGGGTGGTGTCCATGTGCGCTTTTATCCTTTTATATCCTTTTTTAAAGTCCAATATCGGAGTAATGTTTCTAAATACTACTGAGGACAAGGGAGAAGCCGAAGTACTGTGTCTATTTTGGGTATTTATTTACTATAAGTGCACAATAGTGTTCAGTTAATCTTGCCGACCCTTCCCAATGCGATGTTCAAATAACTAGGAAGATTTGTTTTTAAGTTTATTGCATCCAATTCAAACAAAGATCCCAAGTTAAAATGTGATACAATCGATTTTACTGCACAAGCCATTGCAATGAGAAGATGAAATGCATAGTCTGCTAAAGTGACTGACAAGACATTAGGAAATCTGCAAGCCAGGCAACCAGCTACAATAAACGAGCAATGAAGGTTTATAATACATCCATTAGTTGATTAACACATGTATAGGAATATTGGACAAAAGGGTATTGAGGTATCAGATATTTAAATGGCAATGCCAACCAACTGACAAACAATAGGCGAGGTTTATTTTGTGTTGAGCATCACGCAGCACTCCCACTCCTTACCCAAGCCTCCCTGCTCGATGGTAATGACAATCTCATCCATTAAGACCATACGGAACTCCACCTCCTCCTCCTCGGCGCACTTCTGCCGGAGCGCGCGCTCGATCTCCTGCTGCGGATAGTCCCGCAGGATCCTGCGATCGGTCACGAACCACACTCGGGCAGACATGGCCGGGCTGAGCCGAGAGCTGGGGCGGCGGCGGGGGGAGCCCGGAGTGCGGGGGCAGGCAGGAGGCGGCCCGTGTCCCGGGGATGGATGACCAGGCGGCTCTCACACACTGATGTGGATGGGCCCGGGGGCGGAAGCCGTCAAGCGGGAGCGGGAGAGCGGGAGAGCGGGCGGCAGTGAGGGGCGGCAGTTAATTACACGGACAAAGGGAGAGCTCCCGGTTTGTGCCCTGTGCCCTCACACCATGAGAGGCTCGGGGCGGGCGGGGGGGGGGCGGCGGGCTGCCTGCCGCGGGCGGGCGGGCGGGCGGGCGGGTGGCGGTTGGGCTGTGGCTCCTCACGAATACACACAGGGCGGCGGCAATGGCGGCGCGAGGCGAGGGCAGTGCGCACGCGCTGAGCGGGCGGCGGCCACGCTGTGAGGGCGGGGTCTCCAGCGCGTGCGCTCAGCCTCGCTCCGGCAGCACAGACTTCCCGCCGCCGCGCGGCGGCTCTCCCCTCTCCCCGCGCGTGGCCGGAGGGCGTGGCCGGAGGGCGTGGCCGGAGGGCGTGGCCGGAGGGCGTGGCCGGAGGGCGTGGCCGGAGGGCGGGGCCGGAGGGCGGGGCGGCGGCGGCGGCTGAGACGTGTGGAAACCCATCAGCTCAACAGTCTCCCTTCGCGCCCAGTGGTCCGCGCCTTCCCACCTGTGACAGCAATGATCGTGACATTTGATGCAGAGCCTTATCATTGTCTTCAAGATGTCACAAAGCGCTTCACAGACTATACTGTGAGGTGAATGGAGTGTATTTTATGGGCGAAATGAAAATCCCAGAGATTGTTTGAATGGAATGCGCACTCTCTCACTGTCTCCCCCCCCCCCGGAGGGACGAAGCCTTCTTATCTAATTCCAGGAAGTATCAGGGAAGGTGCGGCATATTGTCGCAAGGGCTGCAGCCCAGTGCCCCAGATTTTAAGTCCCCTGTACCCCCCACAAAAAATAGTGAGTGGCGAAGACAGGGGTGTATGAGGTGCCTTATTATGTAAATTCCCTGCTTATTGGGCACTCCCAACTCTTCACAACTGCACTGGTGTTCTCTCCCTCACTATACTCCGTGACCCTATCACTCCCATCCTCGCCCAGCTCCATTGGCTCCTCATCACCCAGAGGAGCCTCCACTTTGCCAGCTAAAGGCTTCAGTTGTTCAAGGAATATCCCAAGTATTTAGTTTTAGATTTCCCAAGGGTGCACTTGTTGGGATTCGCTGTTAGGTGAGCTGCCTTTAGGGAATCCAGAACCACAGCCACCTGGGACAGATGACAATCTCAGTTGAGCTATAGATCACAATGTCATCTAAATAGTCTGAGTTGCTGGAAGGTTGCTGGAGCTCCATGGAGTCCAAAAGTCATTATAGTGAAGTGGTATAGCCCATTTGTCAATACCCTTTGATTAACTACAGCTTTGAAATAAATTTGGCAGACCCAATTAGTCCTACAACTCATCCGCCTGGGGAATCAGATGCGCATCGAATTTTGAAAGTCCAAAAGGACAGTTCCATGCGGTTTGGGCATTATGAGAATTGGGCTACACCACTCACTTTTGGCTTCCTGTGATTCCCAGCTCTAGCATGCCTTGCAGCTCCTATCTCACTGTATTCCTCCTTGCTTCCGGGTTCTGGTAAGGAAGGGACATCACCAGCATGCCTGGTTCGGTGCCTACCACATTAACCAGGACCCAAAAAGCAATGGTAGATACTGAACTATGTGTGCCTTTAGCCCCTGGTTAAATTTTCCCCCATGGACACTGATACGGAGGAGTTCGAGACTGGCCTTTGGGGTCCAAAATCTACTGCCAGTTCTATGGGATGTTCAAACAGGTTATTACACGTTATTTACGTGATAAATCGTTTTTGTTTTCTTTTCCCCAGCTAATAGATTTCATAATCTACCCTTCCAATAAGACATACTGTTTTGAAGAGCCCTACCATTTAGCCACTAATTACTTTCTGAGGACGGGAGTAAGAGCAGCACCCTACCTCTTGGGTAGTACTCACATAACCAAGCCCCCTGATTAGAAGGCCTGCTGTGCGTTCAGCAGGTTTTTATTAGTTAATTCCACAGTAATATCCAGCGTTTCTTCCTAGCTCTAGGATGTACTGCAAGACATTTTTTGTGTGGTTAGGTTGTTCTTCACATATTTCCTTAACCATATTGAGTATTCCCCGTGATTGTCTGCCATACAAGAGTTCAAAAGAGGAAAAGCCTCGAATTCAAGATCCACATCCTCACCTACAAGGCCATTCACGGCCTCGCTCCCTCCTACCTCTCCGACCTACTATCCCCCTACTTACCTGCCCATACCCTCCGTTCCTCTGGCTCCGGTCTGCTCCACATCCCCCGCCCCAACCACCCTACCATCGGTCGCCGGACCTTCAGCGTCTCAGCCCCGAGGCTCTGGAACTCCATTCCCCCAGTGCCTTCACCGCTTCCTCCCTTTCCTCCTTCAAGGCTGGTCTCAAGACCTTTCTCTTTGACCATGCCTTCAGCTCCCTTCTCGACTCTCTACCCCCTCCTCACTCTCTCCCTTCCCTCCCCTCACCCTGACCATTTCCCCCCTCCTCACTCCCTCCCTTCCCTCCCCCTGACCATTTTCCCCCCCAAGGCTCGTGTCCTGACCCAACTGTCCAGCGCCTTGGGACGTCCTCCCGACGTGAAAGGCGCTCTATAAATGGAATCTTGTTGTTGTTGTTGAAGCCTAGGGAACCTGCCGCCTAGTGAATAGAAAGGGGAGGAGCTTGTCCCAGGCTTGATTTTCCGACAGTTACAAATTTCCGAAGCACCCCTTTAAGGGTTCTTTTGAACCGTTCAACCAGCCCATCTGTGGATGGCAGATCAAGTTCGAATGGTGGTTATTTTAAGCTCCTTAAGAATGGACTGTAGGAGATCAGACATGAAATTTGTTCCCTGGTCCATCAGGATTTCCCGCAGGATTCTTTCTCTAGAGAACAGTTTGATTAATTCTGTAGCCACCACAAAGGGACAGCCTCTAGATAGCGGGTAGCATCATCCATAAATAATAAACAATTTCCCTAAGAGGAGTGCCCCAATTCGTTCAAAAGGGGTATCAATGATTGGTAAGAGCACGTCTTGTGATCCGCTGGTTCGGTCAGCTGGTAATAGGGACAGGGTGAACAGAATTTTCATATGGCCGCACATATACTCTGCCAATAAAAGCGGGACATAATTTAGTCCTCCCGACGTGAAAGGCACTCTATAAATGGAATCTTGTTGTTGTTGATGTTAGTCTCATCTTGACCCAAGTGGCCAGCTCAGGGAATAGGAGTGTGTCAGTTGCTTTACCTTACCTTTGAATACCGGAGGCACTAGGATTTAATAATAAATAATCCTTGCATGTGATATATTTTGGAGTCCTGTAGCTCAGTGGTTAGAGCACTCGCTTTGCAAGTGAGAGACCTGAGTTCACTTCCAGGCAGAGGGCGAAACCTTGGGCAAGTTTCCTTACTCCACACAGAGCCTAATAATAATCCCTCAAAAACCAAAAACAATAATAAATTGGTCATTTTCAACCTACGACTGTTTGTGGGACATTGCTGTGCGCAATTGGCTGCCGCGTTCGCCCACAAATATACAGTCAATTCACTTTACAGTGTGTTCTGTGAAGCGCTTTGGGACGTCCTCCCGACGTGAAAAGCGCTATATCAAATGCAAGGATTATTATTATTATTATAGCACCTTATCACGTCTTTGAGATGTGTCAAAGAGCTTCACAGAATATACTGTAACATGAATTGACTATAAACAAGAACAACAAAATTACATTTATAGAGCGCTTTTCACGTCGGGAGGACGTGAAAATGGGACGTGAAATCAGAAAATGGGAGTAACTTAACTCAAAATACTTGTCCAAACAATGCGCAATATATTCTTAGACATTAAAATGGTCGGCAATCCCTTCAAAAAATCCTTTCACGCCTTTAATCTACTTACCTGTCTACTTTGGAGTCCTGTAGTTCAGTGGTTAGAGCATTCGCCTTGCAAGCAAGACACCTGGGTTCAATTTTTGGGCAGGTTTCCTTACTCCACACGCCTAATAATAATAATCCCTCCAAAAACAAAAACAATAATAAATTGGTCATTTTCAATCCACGACTGTTTGTGGGACGCTGCTGTGCACAATTGGCTGTTGCGTTTCGCCCACAAATATGCATTCAATTCACTTTACAGCATATTCTGTGAAGTGCTTCGAGACGTCTAGAAGACGTGAAAAGAGCTATAACAAATGCAAGGATTATTATTATTATTGCATTTTGAGGGCGAAACCCGGCACACAGCAGCATCCCACAAAAAGATCTGTAATATTGTTTTACTGGACTGTCGGTGCTTATTGGAGTCCTGTAGCTCAGTGCTTAGAGCACTCGCCTTGCAAGCGAGACACCTGTGTTCAATCCAGGCAGAGGGCGAAACCTTGGGCAAGTTTCCTTACTCCACACAGAGCCTAATAATAATCCCTCCAAAGCAAAACAATGATAAATTGGTCATTTTCAATCCATGACTGTTTGTGGGACACTGCTGTGTGCAATTGGCTGCCGCGTTCGCCCACAAATATACAGTCAATTCACTTTACAGTATATTCTGTGAAGCGCTTTGAGATGTCGAGAAGACGTGATAAGGCGCTATATCAAATGCAGGGATTATTATTATTATCCAGGGTTGGCTCCATTCTGACATTCCATTACCAGGCATGTCACCTTGGAGGCAGTTCAGCTGCAAGGAGACCCCACTTACCTCCCCCCACCCCCCCGGAGGATAATTTCATCCAAAGCGTGATATCAAACAGTCGATCAGTACAAACAATATGCCAAGTCGTTGCCAAGTACGATTGACTGACTGTTACATCAAGCTCTTGATAAAACAACTTTCTGCAGCTGAACATCAACACGACTGCAGCCATTGTATTTAGTTCTTGCCAGCACCTGTGGGCCTCTAGCTCTGACTCGGGCTTCCGGTCACCTCCCCTGGCTCGGTGCCAGACTTCGGAGATGTTTCCAATACTGTCCTCGCTCATCTTCTGAGGTCGACTGTCCAGAAACTTCAACAGATGCAGCTTTCTGTAGCCTGAGTGTGAGTACTAAATCTATACACCATCCGGTGGTGCACTTCCGAACTTTATTTGTACTGAATTTCATGTCTGTATTTTTTTGGTCAGCTGGGTGGCTGACACATGCAGAAAACCCATCAGCATGCTTAAGAGTATTCAAAATTAAGCTGAGAATACCATGCATCCCACCTATATGTGGAAATTCCCGACATATTTATTGGAATGGAATCCGAACACTCCCTGGAGGGATGCCTGCTTCATCTAATTCTGGAGAGCATGAGGCGCAGGCTTGGGGCACCCAGAGTGTGTGTTGGGGATACTGCTGGAGTCCAGCCAGCAAAAATTGCATAGCTTGCCATTTGAAAGCACTGTCTGGCAAGCTTTCCTGCTGCATGTCCAGGTAGGACTGTCCTATTCTTAGGGCTTTGGCTTGCAGGGAGTGAGTGGGAATGCTCCATCTCCTAGAAAAAAATATCCTCCCCCCTTTCTCTCCACTGCTGTGGAGCCATCTGAACTCCTCACCTTTGGGCTTCCTCCTGCAATGAACTATCCTCCTCGGTCACTCTCCTCCACAATGCCCTTGCCACCACTTTTGATTCCCTCACTTCCCAAACCGCCCCTATTCATGGAAGTCACCTTGCCACATCAACCACCCCCGTTCCCTCTAGGCACAGGTGCATACCACCATTCTGTTCTAACTTAACAGTCCATCGGCAGATCTGGCTGGACCTTATTAAAACTTACCGCTCCACCCTCACCTCCGCTAAATCGTCCTTCTACTTCCAGACAATCTCCAAGACAAGACAACCCCAGGCTCCTCTTCTCCATCACAAACCGGCTCCTCCACCCACCCTCTCACGCCTCACCCATCCTCTCTTCCAATGCCAAATGAGAGGAGATGCTGGACTTCCTTAAAACAACAACAACAACAACAAGATTCCATTTATTGAGCGCCTTTCACGTCGGGAGGACGTCCCAAGGCGCTGTACAGTTGGGTCAGGACCCAAGCAGGGGGGAAATGGTCAGGGTGAGGGGAGGGAAGGGAGGGAGCGAGGAGGGGGTAGAGAGTCGAGAGGGGAGCTGAAGACACGGTCAAAGAGAAAATCAAGGGGATCTGCTCAGCTAACTCTGCCCTTCTGAATACTACCCCCTCCCCATCTCCCCCTCACTCTCCGGCCCCTACCCATCCCTCTCTCCACACCTTCAAACCTGTCTCACCCTCCTCTCTCACCACCATTATAATCCACATGAAACTGACCACCTGCTCCCTTGACCCCATCCCTATCACTCTTCTTACCTTCCTACTCCATCTCGTTCCCCCCCTACTCACAGACATCATAATCCTCTCCCTGTCCATTGGCACTGCTTTAAAAACAGCAGTCAACAACAACAACTTAGATTTATATGTGCCCTCCACGCCGGACGGCGTCAGAGCGCTTCACAGTAACAGATCCTGGGGCCGAGCCAGGGGGAGGGGGAGGAAGGTGACCAAAGGCCCAGTTGAAAAAAAAGGTCTTCAGCCGAGACCTGAAAGTGGGAAGAGAGGGGTTGAGGTGAAGGGAGTGAGGAAGGGAGTTCCAGAGCCTCAGGGCGTAGTGGCTGAAGGCACAGCCGCCAATGGTGGAGCAGAGGACTCAGGGGACAAGAAGGAGGCCAAACCCGGTGGAGTGAAGGCAGTGGACACTGTTTTGAGGAGAGGAGGTCAGAGAGGTCGGGGGGTGCAGAGGAGTGAAGGGATTTGAAGACGAGGTTTGAGGATCTTGAAGTCGATCCTCTCTGAGACAGGCAGCCAGTGCAGTCTGGCCAGGACTGGGGTAATGGGGGAGTGGAGTTTGGTACGGGTGAGAATGCGGGCGGCAGAGTTTTATATGACTTGAATTTTATGAATGATAGTGGAAGGGAGACCGGAGGAGGGCATTTGAATAGTCCAGCCGAGAAGTGACAAAGGCATAGACCAGGGTTTTAGTGGCTTTTGGAGTGAGGTATTGGCGGGCAATGAGTCCGAGGTGGAAGAAAGCGATGTTGATGAGGGACCGGATGTGGGGGAGGAAGGATAATTGGGGTCGAACCTGACGCTTCGGTTGCATACGGGTTCAGAGAATTTTAGTGGGAGGTCGAAGACAATATCTAAAAAGATGTTGACGAAAGCCAAAGAGCATGGCTTCCATCTTGTCAATGTTCAGCTGAAGGAAATTCACGCTCATCCAGCTCCTGAGGTCTGACAGGCAGTTGACAGAACATTGGGGGACTGGGGGTCGCAAAGTGAGGTGGAAAAATAGAGTTGGGTGTCATCCGCATACATGTGGAAGTGTACCCCATGTCTGCGGATGACATCCCCAAGAGGAAGCATATAAATTAGGAAGAGGAGGGGGCCCAGGATGGATCTTTGGGTACCCCGCAGGTAACCGGGTGAGAGCGGGAGGAAAAGCCGTTTGTGCAGATGTACTGCTGGCGGTTCGTGAGGTACATCTCGAATCAGGCGAGTGCGGTCCCACTGAGGTGGATGACAGAGGAAAGGCGGTGGAGGAGGATGGCGTGATCCGACTGTGTCAAAAGCGGCGGAGAGGTCCAGGAGGACAAGGAGGCAGAGAGAGCCCTGGTCACAGATAGAGAGGATGTCATTTGTGACTTTCACAAGCGCAGTCTCTGTACTGTGGGTGGAAACTGGACTGGAGGAGTTCAAAGAGGGAGTGGGAGGAGAGGTGTGCACGGAGTTGATTGGCAACAAGGCGTTCTAGGACTCTTGAGAGGAAGGGCAGGTTTGAAAGTCATCACTCCTATCCTTAAAAAACCCTCCCTGGACTCATGCCTGCTCTCAAATTATCCCCCCCATCTCCACCCTCCCTCTCCTTTCCAAGCTCCTGGAACGAGTCGTTGCTTCGCTCCTTCCTCTCCCGCCACTCCCTTCACAAACCCCTCTAATCGTGTTCCTGTACCGTCCACAGCACAGAAACAACTTTGGACAAAGTGACAAATAACATTTTGTCCATCTGTCAACAGGGGGCTCCCTCTGCCTCCTCATCCTCCTTGACCTCTCTGCTGCCTTCAACACCACTCTATCCTTCTCCACCACCTCTCCTCTCACCTCAACCTGGACCAAATTCACAGTCCATTGGCAGATTTGGCTTCACCACACCAAGACCTATCGCTGCGCTCTAGCCTCTGGCAAATCCTCCTTCTACTCCAAGGCTATCTTGGAGGCAAAGGACAACCCCAGGCTTCTCTTTTCCACCACAAACCATCTCCTTTGTCCACCTTCCCAAGCCTCGACCATCCTCTCCTCAAACTCCAACTGTGAGGAGATGCTGGACTTCCTTGAATCTAAAATCGAGGGGATACGTTCAGCCACCGCAGCCCCACCCACAGCCACCCCCACATCACCTCTCCCTCATGACCCACCCCCCACTCATCCCCCCCTATATTCCTTTGACTCTATGTCTCCCTCCTTCCTCACCATGACCGTCCGCAAACTCAAACCCACCAACTGCTCCCTCGATCCCATCCCCACCACTCTCATCTCCCAACTCCACTTTCTGGCCCCTCTCCTGTCTGACGTCATCAACCTCTCCTTGTCCACCGGTTCAGTTCCCACCCCCTAAAAACAGGCGGCATCACCCCCATCCTGAAAAAAACATCCCTCTCCTCCAGCTACCGCCCCATCTCTAACCTCCCATTCGTCTCCAAGGTCCTGGAATGAGTCATCGTGTCCCAGCTCCGCTCCTTTCTCTCTCGCCATTCCCTCTTTGAACCCCCTCCAATCCGGCTTCCGCACTGCCCACAGCACGGAAACAGCCCTGGTCAAAGTCACTAATGACATTCTGAACATCTGTGATCAGGGCTCCCTCTGCTTCCTTGTCCTCCTCGACCTCTCTGTCGCCTTCGACACTGTTGACTACTCCATCCTCATACACCGCCTCTCAGCTTTACTCAATCTTCAAGGATCTACCCTTGACTGGTTCGATTCCTATCTCTCTCACCATCTCCACTTTGTTGCCTCTAATGGTTTCTCCTCCAGCCCCCGCTCTGTCACGACCCATCCACGCCCCATTGGCCTTCAGCCACTCTGCCCCCAACCTCTGGAATCCCATCTACCAAACACTCCGCCTCGCCCTCTCCTTAGCCTCCTTCAAGTCCCGCCTCAAGACCCTCCTCTTCGACCATACCATCGGCAACCCCCTTCCCCTCCCCTCCCTTCTCCCCAGCTCGAGTCTGAAATGCTGAACACTGTCCAGCACCTTGGGACATCCTCCCGACGTGAAAGGCGCTATACAAATATAATCTTATTGTTATTGTTATTCCCCTCCTCTTCAGTATCTATATGCTCCCTCTTGGTGACATCATGCGGTCAACTTCCACATGTATGCGGATGATACCCAATTCTACCTCTCTGCCTCCACCCTCGAATCCAGGACCACTGGTGTCCTGACAGAATGTCTGTCAGACATCAAGTCCTGGATGAGAACTAACTTTCTACAGTTGAACGTCAACAAGACCGGCTCCCGTCAGCGTCTGCACACCTCAGGCGCTGACAGCATCACCATCCATAATAATAATAATAATCCTTGCATTTGATATAGCGCTTTTCACGTTGGGAGGACGTCCCAAAGCGCTTCACAGAATATACTGTGAAGTGAATTGACTGCATATTTGTGGGCGAACGGGGCAGCCAATTGCGCACAGCAATGTCCCACAAACAGTCGTAGATTGAAAATGACCAATTTATTATTGTTTGGTTTTGGAGGGATTATTATTAGGCTCTGTGTGGAGTAAGGAAACTTGCCCAAGGTTTCGCCCTCTGCCTGGAATTGAACTCAGGTCTCTCACTTGCAAAGTGAGTGCTCTAACCACTGAGCTACAGGACTCCACATGGTTGTACACTCCAGCTAACTAAGCCAGTCCGGAACCTTGGGGTCTTGTTTGACCCTCAACTGTCCTTTCTACCCCACATCGATGCCATGATCTTGCCCCACCTCTGCAAAATCACCCGCCTCCGCCACTGTCTCACACGCCGAGACCCTCATACACGCATTCATAACATTCCAAGCTTGACTACGCAAACTCCCTGCTTGTCGGCCTCCCCAACTTCTCCTTCCATAGGCTACAGATCATCCAAAACTCTGCAGCCCTTGTTCTCTCCTGCACCAGGCTCCGTGACTCTATCACCCCACTCCTCACTCAACTCCACTGGCTTCCTATCACACAGAGGATACAGTTCAACATCCTCACTTTCAAAGCCCTCCATGGCCTTGCTNCCCCCTACCTTGGAGACCTCCTAATCCCCTATCAATCTGTCCACTCCCTCCGCTAAGCGAGCTCCAGCCTTCGTCTCCTGCCTCACCCTCCCCACCATTTAACCACTCTGCCCCCTCTGGAACTCCATCCTGCAGTTCCTTCACTTAGCCCCCTCCCTTTCTTCCTTCAAGACCCATCTCAAGACTCTCCTCTTCAGTCACCCTCCTTCCTCCCCTGCTCTTCACCCTCCTGGATCCCGACCCCTAGCTCGGGATGTCCTCCTGATGTGAAAGGTGCTATACAAATGTAATTGTGTTGTTGTTGGGAATAATCTCTTCCTCCCCAGTGACTGGTCTGCCCTTCAAAGTCCTGCCAATGAGGCAGCCTGGCTGTGCTGTCAGCAGCAGTGCCCTGAAGTACTGCAGACCCACCTGGTTCAGGAACTGGACTACCGAGACCGCCAAAGAGGGTTGGCTCGATTCTGAAATTCCATTGCCAAAATGTAACTTTGGAGCCAATTCAGCTCCAAAGAGACCCCACTTAACCTCTTCCTCCCTTTTCCTTGTGTAATGTTTCCACCAATTGGAGATGCAGAGCTTGAGCAGTATCTGCTTACCTCTCTGTAGAGTTTACAGAGTTGTACATTCAAAGAATTGTACACTTTGCCTCTTCGCTATGTGGGATACAGAAGCTCATCAACAGCAGCAATAAAATAAGAGCTTGAGATGATGTCTGCTTGTTCTGCAGATCAATGTTATGATGCAACAGTGGCAGAAATAAGAGATTTGACTGCTGTGTTTCACCCACAAAATACAGTTAATCTACCTAACAATATATTCTGTGAAGCTCTTTGAGACGTCTCAACAACGTGATAAGGCACAATATCAAATGCAAGGGTTATTATTATTTAAATATTTTGACAAAAGTTATGGCCATGGGGATATGTTTTAAGAAGTTTTTGAGGACAGGGAGAGGTAGCAAGGCAAAATGATTTTGGAAAAGCATTGCAGATTACAAGGGCTGAAGGCACTGATGGTAGCAAGAAGGGAGTGGAGTGGAGACCAGATTCATAGAGAGCAGAGGTTTGGGGCTGGAATGTAGGTAGGGCTGAAGAAGATTGCATGAGTAGTGTGAAACATGAAGGATTTAAAGATGTCTTCAACATCTCCAGGCTCAATTGTTCAAATGCCAGATGCCGCAGCTCCACTCCACTCTTCAAGTTCCAGACCATCTACAGCTATGTCCATTCCTCCACCAGTCTCCAAGAATCCATAACCCCCAACCTCACTGAGCTCCACTGGCTTTTGTGATCTCAAGAAGAAATGTTTCCAATATTGTCCTCTCCCATCTCCTGAGGTCCACTCTCCATGTGTTATACTGTAAAATTTAGATACTGTGTTTCTTTTGGGCAAAACGCCACAGCCAGCACACATCCATGCCACGACCCATTCTGCATTTGTTCACCTCTGCAACATTGCCCGGCTCCAGTACTGCCTCTCTCCTCAGGCCACCGGCACCATCATCCATGCATTCATTACATCTACGCTTCACTACGCCAACCCCCTGCTTGTCGGCCTTCCCAACTATTCCCTCCACAAGCTACAGATCATTCAGAAATCTGCAGGCTGTACCTGGTTCCATGATCTTATCCCCACCCCTCCCCCCCCACATGGCGCCACTGGCTCCCCATCCACCCAGTTCAAAACCTTCAAAGCCCTCCACAGCCTTGCTGCTTCCTAGCTCTGTGACCTGCTAACTCCATATCGACATGTCTGCTCCATCCACTCAGCAGTCTCCAGCCTGCTCCACGTTCCCCGCCCGGCCTGTCCTGCCATCAGCAGTTGGGCCTTCAGCCTCTCAGCCCCCACCCTTTGGAACTCCATCCCACAGTTCCTTCCGCTCGCTTCCTCCAAGGCTCGTCTCAAGACCTTCCTCTTCGACCACGCTCAGTAACCTCCCTAACCCTCCCCACCCTCCACCCATCCTGATCCCAACCCCCCGCTCGGCTCCAAATCCCTGACTGTCCAGCGGTTGGGAAGTCCTCTCGACATGAAAGGCGCTGTGAACTGTAATTTGTTGTTGTTGTTTATGCACAACAATGGCCAATTCTATCTGAGGTATTGTCAGCCAAGACACGGGGGGGGGGGGGGGGGGGGGGGGGAGAGACGCCCTTCTATATTCGAATAGTGCAATGGGATGTTTAATATTTACTTGAATTTGGGTAAAAAAAAGTCAGATTTGAATAAAATTGGTCAGGAGCGGTCCCGCTGCCAACCACGTGACCTCAGGGCGGGCGGTCCCGGGGCGGCCTGTTTGCCGCTGGCGGATGGATCTCTGCGTGGTCGCGCTGTGGCGGGCGGAATGAGTCTGGGGGGGTGAGGCGGCTCCCGGGCGCTGCAAGTAGTTCGGGTGCAGGCCGAGCCGCAGCGCCTGAGCCGCACCGTCGACTCCGCTTCACGCCCGGGCTGTGCCGGGCCCGTAGCGGGTGAGTCACATAGCGGGGAGCCGGACGGTGGGGCAGCGGCGGGGGGACCCGAGCGGGCGAGCGCGCTTCAATCCTGGCCTCTCCGCCCGCGCCGCTGGCCACACACCGCCCGCCGAGCGAGGCCGCCCGGCCCTGCTGCGCTGCCGAGCCCCCGCTGCGAGGCCGGGAGTGAGCGCGGGCCCAGGCCCGGGCCCGGGTGCGGCCGCTCTGCGTGTGATAGGCGCCGAGACCGGGAAGGTCCCCGAGACATCTTGTTTATTGGCCCCTGCAATCGGCATGAAATGGAGGAACTAAACCCCCCTCACCCCCTCCCCCACTCCCCCTCCCTCCCTCCCCCACTCCTCCTCCTCCCCCACTCCCCTCCCTCCCTCCCCACTCCCCCTCCCTCCCCCACTCCCCCTCCCTCCCTCCCCCACTCCTCCTCCCTCCCCCACTCCCCCACTCCCCCTCCCTCCCCCACTCCCCCCCCCTCCCTCACCCCCCCTCCCTCCTCCCTCACCCCCCCTCCCTCCCACTCCCCCTCCCTCCCTCACCCCCCCCTCCCTCACCCCCCCTCCCTCCCACTCCCCTCCCTCCCTCACCCCCTCCCCCCTCACCCCCTCCCCCCCTCCCCCCTCCCCCACTCCCCTCCCTCCCTCACCCCCCTCCCTCCCTCCCCCACTCCTCCTCCCTCCCCCACTCCCCCACTCCCCCTCCCTCCCCCACTCCCCCCCCCTCCCTCACCCCCCCTCCCTCCCACTCCCCCTCCCTCCCTCACCCCCCTCCCTCACCCCCCCTCCCTCCCACTCCCCCCTCCCTCCCTCACCCCCTCCCCCCCTCCCCCCCCCCTCCCCCCTCCCCACTCCCCCTCCCTCCCTCACCCCCCTCCCTCCCTCACCCCCTCCCCCCCTCCCTCACACCCCCCCACTCACCGACTCCCTCTATTTTACTTGTTCTCACTCAATCTCACTCTTACTCAAAGTCACTCACAGCCACTCACTCCCTCCCTCCCTCGAACAATCTCACTCGCATTCAATCTCACTCACTCCCACTCACCCTTATAACATTATTGATTTTTTTAACACATTACTGATTTTCGCAGAATATTAATTATAAAAATTCAGTGCTAATCTATTAGTTGCTTTAGAAATATTTCACTGTGATCCGGTGCTCCGCGGTCTAATGCAAATATTTCTAAAGTGAATTGTACCCACCACCTGCGGAGTCCGTTCTAACTGCACCGTGTAGATGTTCTTCACCATCTCCACCCCATCCATTATCCTTAAAATAGTTTGGGGATTGGGAGAAATATCGCCCCAGACACCTCTTTGAAACTGTCACAATCATCACTAAACTTCAACTTGGCCCATGAGATTTGAAGTTAAGGCCCGCACCTGGTGTGCTTTTTATTGTGGCTGACACTGCACTGTGAGCTGCCATTCTTTGGATAAACCAAATTGGAGCGTCGTGATTCTCTTGACAGCTTTTAAGAAGGGATGATCAGTCATCATGTGTCCTGAGCAATGTTTCTTCCAGTTCCAAAAGCCAACAAACAAACCCTAATTAAATTTGGTCCTTTATCTCATTGCTGTTTGTGGGATGTTGCTAGTATAGTTTCAGCTGCCATGTTTCTGCATAGAAATGTTCCAACATAGAAAGGAGCAAATTAGCTCATCGTGTCTGTGCAACTGTTACCTTTTTTTTTAAATTACACATAACATTAGCAACTATACTTACAAGTAACTCATGAGAAATGCTTTGAGATGTTTTGACAAAAGGAACCATATTTTTATTTTTCCTGAAAGAATGGTTATGAATGTGCATTCTTGCAGTGGTTGATACACTGAGTTTGTACATGAACATATTTCTAATTGCAACAAAAGTTATTTATCATTGGTTTATTTTGGAAAGGAATGAAAGAATGTGTGCGTTTTATGGTGCATTTAGGCTATTTAAGTGAATGTGGTGTAATTTGCATATTTTCTGTCAATGACTGTTGAGTATGTGACGGGAGGTTTCCTATGCCATATCTTCATTTGGTGAATTTTTTTTGTCTCAGTAAAGCACCAAGCGTGTTGACAAGCCCACCTGTGACCATTCTGGAGATTTTATGTTGATAGGTGGTAAGAAAGAATTATGTAGCCCAAAGAATGAGTTTCTCCATCTTGTGCACCTCTAACTGGTCTTCTTGCTCTTTTCATTCCCTTTGTCCTGCAGTCAATGGCCAAACCTTTAGCCTATATGCTCTGCTGCCTTCAACTCACTCCCAAAATCGCTTGTGTCTAAATCTCCCAGCCTTTAAATTCCTCTAATGTAACTAAGATTGTGCCTTTGGTCAATATCTTTGAATTTCTCCTTTTCTCCTCCTTGCTTGGTGATCCCCATTATCTTTCTGAAGAGGCTATATTTGTGAAGACTATATAAGTGCAACAATGATATAGATCTGAGAATGAGCCTTGGAAAATGTTTGGAGGTAGATGTAATAATTCCTTCAAAAAAATAATGAATTGGTTACTTCAGTCCATGATTGTTTGTGGGACACTGCTGTGCGCAATTGACTGCTGTGTTTCGCCCACAAAAAATACAGTCAATTCACTGTACAGTATATTCTGTGAAGCACTTTGAGACGACTTGAAGATGCGATAGGAAACTATATCAAGTGCAAGGATTATTATATTTTGAAATATGCAGTTGAAACTTTACAACACAAATGCACAGAGCACTGAATAGTCTGTTTGCACCTGAGCTGGGGGTGGGGGCCAAATGGATGGAGGGCCTTGAGGGAGTGAAGATGGCCGAAAAAACAGTCAAAGAGGAAAGTCTTAAGGCAGACTTTGAAGGAGATGAGGGAAGCGGGGAGTCAAAGCTGTGGAACTCTGGGATGGAGTTCCGGAGAATTGGGTCAAATCCTGAAATCCTGACCGCAGTGGGTGGAGCGGGGGACGTGAAGCAGGCCAGCGGAGGGAGCGACTGGTTGGTAGGGTGTGAGGAGTTTTCAGAGGTAGAGTGGGACAAGATGATGGATGGGTTTAAAGATTAGGATGAGGATCTGACCCCTGTGGGATGCGGAACCAGTGGAGCCGGACTAGGTTGGGGGCGTTGGGTTCATGGTGCCTAGTGCGGGAAAGGACACTAGCTGCCGTGTTCTGCAGTTTGTGATGGGAAGAGGCAGGTAGTTCGGTGAGCAGAGAGTTTGTGTAATCTAGCCTGGATGTGATGAATGCATTGATTAGGGTCTTGTTAGCCCTTGTTAGTCTTGCTAGGAGAGGTAGTGGCAATGGCAGGCAATGTTAAGGATGTGGGAGAAAGCTGAGTGGGTCAGAGTATGAGGTTTGAAGAACAGTTGAGAGTTCATCAAAACAGCGAGAGGTGGAGTGTGCATTCATGTAGTTCGATACTGTCAACACCTGAGGTGAGGAGGTACAGATGGTAGCCAAGAAGAAGAGCCTCTATTTACTGACGTTCAACTGGAAGAAGTTGGAGCTCAACAGGACTTGATGGTCCGGCAAACAAGGAGTCAGGACAGCAGTGGTCCTGGAATCGAGGGCAGAGTTGAATGGACCCGCATCCGGTCTCTGACTAGAATCGCTTTCCTCAGCCTCCATCACATTAACCACTTCCGACCGTATCTCACACCCAATGCAGCTGAAACCCTCATCCACACTTTTATTACCTTCTGTCTCGACTATTCCAATGCCCTTCTCGCCGATCTCCCCAGCTCCACTATCCACAAAAGGTAACAAATTCAAAACTGTGCCACCAGTATACTCACCTGCTGTAACCTCCATACCACCATCACACCAGTCCTCGCCAGGCTCCACTGGCCTCCCTATCACAGAACGGATTCATTTTAAGATCCTCACACTATGTACTTCATGCCCTGGCACCTCCTTATCTCTCTGACTTATTTCCTCCACTCTCCCGTCACCTGCAGCCTCCGCTCAGCTGTCTGGCCTCTTGCTTATCCCTCGTCCCCTCCGCTTTGCCATCGGAGCCCGTGCTTTCAGCCATTACACCCCGAAACTTTGGAACTCTCTCCCTCAATCCCTCCGTCTTGCCCTCTCCGTCCCTGTTTTCAGATCACGCCCGAAGTCCTTTCTCTTTGACCGTGCTTACAGTCACCATCCAAACCCAACCCCCCCCCCCCCCCCGGCTCAGGATCCGCCTCTGCTACTGTTCAGCTGCAAGATGCTACTCTGAGTGAAGGGCACTATATAAATGCAAATTGTTGTTGTTGAAGACGGGGAGAGAGGGTTCGGTGTCATCCGCATGTGTAAATTATCCCCATGTCTGCAGATTACATTGCCGAGTGGGAGCATTTAGATATTAAAAAGGAGAGGCTCTGAGAAACACTGCTACATGATGGTGGGAGAGTGGGAGGAGAAACCATTCAAGGAAACAAAGTAGAGATGTTGGGATAGGTAGGAGTGAAGGTAGCAACATGGAGGTGGAACTGAGAGGGGACTCATTGGAGAAGGATAGCATGTTCGATAGTGTTGAAGGACAGCAAAGGGATTAAGAACGAGAAGGCCTAGTCACAGAGGGAGAGAATGTTGCTGGCAATTTTGACCAGGACAGTCACTGTAATATAATGTAATAATAATCCTTGTATTCAATATAATGCCTTATCGCGTCTTCGAGACATCTCAAAGCATTTCACAGAATATACTGGAAAGTATACTGTATATTATGTGGGTGAAACGCGGCAGCCAATTGTGCACAGTAGTGTCCCACAAACAGTTGTGGATTGAGTTACCAAATTATTTTTGATAATTTTTTCTGGAAGGGATTATTAACCCCAGAAAAGCAATCCATCAATTGACTAACAACCGGATTCCTATTTATTGCTAGATAAACTGACGTGTGTGAAGTAAGGAAAATTGCCCAACATTTCGCCCTGTCCGGGAATGGAACCCAGGTCCTCTTGCTTGCAAGGCGAGTGCTCCAACCAATACCCTACAGGTCTCGATATGTGGGCAGCATGGAAACTGGATTGGAGGGGTTTATGCCGGGAGTGGCGAGAAAGTAAAAAGCGAAGCTGGGAAGCAACTGCTCCTTCCAGTACCTTTGACAGGAAAGGCAGATTGGAGCTGGAAGGGTCGTTAGGGAACAAACATGGTTAAAGAGAAGGTTTTTTAAGAAGGAATTATGACAGCTGTTTTGAAACAAACTGTGCTGGTGGACAGACATGTTTATGATGTTTAACAGGGGAGCAAGAAGGCGGAGCTGGGAGATCAGGAGAGGGGTGGAGTTAAGGGGTGGGGATGGGGTCTGGAGAGCATATGTTAGGTTTCTTATAGGAGATGAAGAAGGAGAAGAATGAAGGAGAGACTAGGTTGAAAATGTGGAAGGAGGGATGGGAAGAGGCTAGATGGGAAGGGGCTGGAGGGGCGGAGGGGTTTGGCAGAGGCAGTGGACCCAAGAAGTCCATTATCTCCTTGTATTTAGAATTGGAGGAGAGGTGGACGAAGGAGACATTTGGTGGTGGAGTTTGATATTTTTGATTACTGTCAGTGTAATACAATTTTAACATAACCAGCGTAATAGATTAGACTGAAGAGTGTGCAAATTTTTCTTTAAAAGTGTCTTGTAAGTGACAACTCAATCATTTCAGCAGACTGTTGTGCCAGTGCCAGGGATTTTGCTTTTGTTGATGTTGGTATTTGGAGCACTGTGGAACAGAACAGAGATTGGATTATTGGTTTATGGCTGTGCACAGATTTCTAATTGTATTCATTTTTGAGAATATAAATCTATGGTCATAAATTTGGTCAGAGTGCACTTGAGATGTCCCTGCCTCTTCAAACAGCTAGCAAAATGGTTATGTTGGTAATTTGATGTTGAGATTTGCTTGCTTAGGTACGAGGGGGTCCTAGTTGGAACCTGAGCCCTTGGATTTTTGAATTTCCACCAAGTAGTTCAGATGGAAACGCTCACACATTGTGTCTTGGAACGTCCTCTCGTTGTGAAAGGTGGTATACAAATGTAATTTTGTATTGTATTGTATCTATTGTATGATTCAACATTTTATTTGGTCACCTGGGTATTTGATACCTATTGGAGTGCCATGTATGTATGCCATCGATACATGGAAATTTCCCTGTGATTGAAAAGGGGTATGTGGAATCCTGTACCTCAGTGGTTAGAGCACTCGCCTTGCAAGCAAGAGACCTGGGTTCGATTCCTGGCAGGGTGAAACCTTGGGCAAGTTTCCTTACTCTACACGCCTGATAATAATCCCTCAAGAAAAAAAGCAATAATAATTTGGTCACTCAATCCACTACTGTTTGTGGGATGCTGCTGTGCGCAATTGGCTGCCACGTTTCACCCAAAAATATGTAGTCAATTCACTTTACAGTATATTCTGTGAAGCGCTTTGAGACATTGAGAAGACGTGAAAAGCGCAATATCAAATGCAAGGATTATTATTATTTACAGTATATTCTGTGAAACGCTTTGAGACGTCTAGAAGACGTGAAAAGCGCTATATCAAATGCAAGGATTATTATTTATTTATTATTATATGCACTCTCTCCCTGGAGGGGCACACACTATTTACCTAATTCCGAAGAGTATCAGGCACAGGTTGAGCCAAGATTTGGGGAGCCTAGAGTACTGATTGGGGTACTCCTGGAGTTTATAACTAGCTAAAAATGCATAGCTTGCCAATGTAAACACTGTTTGACAAGCTTCCTGCTGCTTGTCCAGTTAGACCATCTACCCATTAAGGCTTTAGTTTGCAAGGTTACCTGCACCAGCGATTGGTCTGCCCTTCTAAATTTTGCTGATGAGCTAGGCAAGCTAGTTTGTCATCAGCAGTGCCCTGGATTACTGTGGGCTCCCTGACTCATGACTCAGACTGTCAGTCTGTAGTAGAGGATGAGCTGACGTTCCCCCTCCTCTCTTCTTTCCTCCCCTCCCCATAACCTGTGGATAGTCACCAAGTTGGTCAATAAGCAAAAGGCAAAATACTTCAGATGCTGAAATAAAAACAGAAATTGCTGGGAACACTTAGCAGTTCAGACAGCATCTATGGAGAGAGGAAAGTGGGTTACCGTTTCAGGTCGATGGCATTTTGTTTTCTAAATTTCTACACTCTGACTTATGCCTGTCCTTCAGATGGAATGTTAAACTGAGAGCCCATCTACCTATTCAGGTGGACATTCATGATCCCATGGCATTATTCAAAATGATAAGGAGTTTCTCCTGGTGTCCTAGCCAACAATAATTTGTATTTTGGGCATTTTGTTCTGACGCATTTACCGACTATTTACCCGATGTTCGGGGTTAACCGGCGTCAGGCAACAGAGGATTCCACTGTATATACTGTGAAGCACTTAGGAACATCTCAAAGATGCTGTAAGGTGCTATATCAAATGCAAGGATTAGCATTATTATTAATAATTATTGATAATTAATGAGGTGACTCAGTGACGCTATATCAACTGCAAGGATTATTATATAATTTGTAGGCAAACTGTATAACTTGTATACAATCTGATTTAATCAATAATCTACACTGTATATGTAATTCAATGCAGCCAGTAAATGGACATATGGTAATTTGTCATGCACATGTGGTGACGGTTCAGACGACATTTCCTGCTATTCAATTTGTCTTGACCCCTGTGCTCATTTACCGGCATTGGAATCGTATTAAATCACGGGAAATGAAGTTCTTCTGGACATGTATCGACGGATCAAGACTACATTTCCTGTGATTCAAACCAACCAATAAGTGAGGGAATAATGAGGGGAGCAATTAGGAAGTGAATAATGTGAGTAGCGCAAAGAAATCTAAGTGGTTTTGATAAGAAATGTATAGGAATTGTTCAGTTATATTTCTGTGTGATTTATGTAGGGACAGTCCCTCCTCCCCTTCAGAAAGCATCATGGTTTGAAGGTTAGTTTTATATTTGTACTTTAGTTTAGCACTGTTTGGCTGTGGGAGTTATTCCTTTCAGCATAGTTTGTCTTGATTTTATTTCAGTGCTGAAATAAATAGAGTTGCCAAGGTTTTCAGTTGAAGAGGGGAGCTTATTGCAGCTGAACTCAATCCTGTCCTCAACTAATATTCACCTACAAGCAATTTCCAGCAGTCGCCTCTTCACAGCAATTGGAATCAGACACCTGGTCTGATTTGCTTCTGTAGCCCACGGGTGTGGTCCCAACTGCTGAACAAATTAGAACAATAATTTGCACTTAATAACATCTTTCACATTGGAAAACATCTCCAAGTTCTTTATAAAAATGAAGTGAGAGCCCGAGCTGGGAGGGAGATAAGAGGGTAGGATGAAGTGGATGAAGGCACAGTCTGAGAGGTCTTTGGATGGGTTTTGAAAGTAGAGGGAGTGAGGTGGAGAGAGTTTGGAAGAGAAATTAAGATAGAGGGACAAATTGACTGAACGTTTGTTCACCAATGGTGAGGCAGAGTGGACGGGCAGCATGAAGCAGAATAGAGGTACTATATCAAATGCTATGTCAAGGATTATTATAGGAGAAACTCCCTTATCATTTTGAATAATGCCATGGGATCATGAATGTCCACCTGAATAGGTAGATGGGCTCAGTGTTACAGTACAGCTATATAGCGCCTTTCACGTCTGACAATTCTGGCTGGGCGCCGGAATTGAGTGACTGAAAGTCCTTTTGATGAAACATTGAACTGAGCCTGTTCAGGTGGATGTTAAAGATCTCATGCCACAATTCAAGAAGAGAGTTTATCCCGGTATCCTGGCCAATAACCCCCCAAATAAAATTGGTCACTCACTTTTATGGCTGGTTTTAGGAAATTACAGTCTGCAAATTGGGAGAGATATCTAGATTGATTGACAGTTTACGGTGCGGTGAGGATTGCTTTTGCTCAGTATTGGTGATCTTCATTAAAGTCGCTGCTGAAACACTGGTCCACGCCTTTATCAACTCAAGGCTGGACTACGGGAATTCTCTCCTCACCGGCCTTCCCGGCACCTCCCTCCACACTGCAGGTCATTCAGAACTCTGCAGCTCGTGTACTGTCCCGCACCAGGCTTCGCGACCACATCACTCCCACCCTTGCTCGCCTCCACTGGCTCCCCATCACCCAGAGGATTGAATTCAAGATCCTCATCCTCACCTACAAGGCCATTCACGGCCTCGCTCCCTCCTACCTCTCCGACCTACTAACCCTCTACTTACCTGCCCCTACCCTCTGTTCCTCTGGCTCCGGTCTGCTCCCCATCCCCCGCCCCAACCGCCCTACCATCGGTGGCCTTCAGCCTCTCAGCCCCGAGGCTCTGGAACTCCATCCCCCAGTGCCTTCGCCGCTTCCTCCCTTTCCTCCTTCAAGGCTGGTCTCAAGATCTTTCTCTTCAACCGTGCCTTCAGCTCCCCTCTCGACTCTTTACCCCCTCCTCGCTCCCTCCCTTCCCTCCCCTCACCCTGACCATTTCCCCAATGCTCGGGTCCTGACCCAACTGTACAGCGCCTTGGGACATCCTCCCGAGGTGAAAGGCGCTCTATAAATCTTTTTGTTGTTGTTGCCTTTAAAAATTACAAATGTTACCTGCTATGCTTCAAAACTGAATTATAATTGAGAGCGATGTAAAGAAGTCTATGTAGGATTAGTTTTTCAGGGTGGCAACCCACTTCTGTCATGACCCATTGTTTCATGTTCATTCACTGGTAAGCAAGACCTCCTAAAATCGAATAAGAACAGGGTTCGTTCCTACATACTGCTAGGTAAACAGAGTTGCGTGGAGCAAGGAAACTTGTCTAACATTTTGCCCTACCTGGGAATCAAACCCAGGTCCTCTCGCTTGTGAGGCAAGTGCTCTAACCGATACGCTCAAATAGAACTCCACAATTAGGTAAGCAGGATGCATCCCTCCAGGGAGAGGGTGTGCATTTCATTGCAGACAGAGCTGGGCAAGATCCCAGAGTGTGCAATGGGGTAACTGCTGAAGGTTAACCAACTAAAACTAAGTGACTGGTCTGCCCCTCCAAGTCTTGCCTCTGTCATCAGCAGATCTGCCTGATACCTGAGACCGCCACAAAGGATTGTCTCAGTTTTGACATTACAATGCCAAGTAGCTTAGCTTCCCCATAGAGGATATTCACTAGTTAGTCATGTATTTGCACAACATACAAACAACAACAACAACAACAAGATTCCATTTATTGAGCGCCTTTCACGTCGGGAGGACGTCCCAAGGCGCTGTACAGTTGGGTCAGGACCCGAGCAGGGGGGAAATCGTCAGGGTGAGGGGATATATACATATATATACATATATATATATATAGCGCCCTTCGTGCAAGGTAGCATCTCAGAGCACTTAAATTAATTAAGATGCATGTATTTTGCAACTTTTCACATTATCTATCACCTACCACTTAAATGCTACAATATGCATCACCACTATGCACTGGGTATTGCAGAGAGATCAAGAATGTTAAATGGATCAAAGACTAGTTTAACATACAGCAGTTTGATTCTGATCAGGTGTGAGCTTCATTCAGTTAGTTGTACTATACTCTTGCCCAAACGGTTGAGTTCAAGTCCTATGTTGCATCTGGAGCTCCTGGTATTAAAAAATGCTAATGTAGAGCGGGGGAGCTGCATTGGCATGGTGCTGTCTTTCAGATTTGCTCAGCGTGTGTCGGACACAAGCAGAAACCCATCGCCATGCTTAAATGTATTGAAATCAAACTGAGAATTCCATTCATCCCATTTACACATGGAAATCCCAGAGACAGATTGTTGGAATGGAATACGCACTCTCTCCCTGGAGGGAAGCATCCTGTTTACCTAATTCCGGAAGGTATTAGGTGCAGGTTGGCAAGACCCAAGTCTTGGGAATCCCAGAGTCTGCGTTGCTGGAGTCTAATTAGCATAGCTTACCATTGATATTGCTGCAGGCAAGCTTTTCCACGGCTTGTCCAGCTAGGACTACCCTACCTCTTAGGGTTTTGGCTTGCAGGGTTAACAACAACAACAGCAACAACTTGGATTTATAAAGCGCCTTCCATGCCGGGGCGAAGCGAAGGGAGTGAGGAAGGGAGTTTCAGAGCCTCGGGGCGTAGTGGCTGAAGGCATGGCTGCCAATGGTGGAGCAGAGGATTCGGGGGGCAAGGAGGAGGCCAGACCCGGTGGAGCGAAGGCAACGGGCACTGTTGTGAGGAGAGAGGAGGTCAGAGAGGTTGGGGGTGTGCAGAGGAGTGGAGGGATTTGAAGACAAGGGTGAGAATCTTGAAGTCGATCCTCTCTGGGATAGGCAGCCGGTGCAGTCTGGCCAGGACTGGGGGGATCGGGGAACGGAGTTTGGTGCGGGTAAGAACGTGGGCGGCAGAGTTTTGTATGACATGTGAAATATTGGTGTGCAGATACACCGGTTTTCTACTGTCCTCCTGATGTGAAAGGCGCAATACATAAGTAATTTGTTGTTGTCATCGTCAATAATCATTGGGGCCAGGACTTAATTTGGACTTATAGCCAATTCCATCAATTATTAAAAACCTCTTCAATATTTGATTTTCTGTCAAAGAATTCTGTGTGTTAGCCTGGCTCAGTTAGTAGCAATCTTGCCACCAAGTCTGAAGGTTGTGGGAACTCGAATGAATAGTTGATTTTCTCAGAAGGGTTCAAAGTTGAGGCTGAAGCTCCAATGTAGTGTTGGGAGTGTGTTTCATTCTTGGCATGCCATACATCGGATGAGACATTGAACCAAGTGCCTGTCCAGGTGCAAGCTAAAGATTCCATATCAAGGACAGAGTTTTTCATGGTGTCCTGGCCAACAATCTGTTAAAAATCAAAGTTAATTTACTCCAAAATTGTTTGTGGGACATTGCTGTGTGTAAAATTGCTGTGTATAAAATTGGCTGCTGCATTTGCCTATAAAATGTACACAGTCGCACCATTTTACAGTATCCTGTGAAGGGATTTGAGATGTCTTGATTGAGATGATAAAACACTATATCAAAGTTTTATTATGGAAATGCAGTGAACTAGTGTTTAAAGAGCACTAGTCATTCAAAAAAGATTTTAATTTGAGAACTAGAATATAAGTTCATAATATAGGGTTTTTGATTTTTAATCGGTAGAAATCAATATTTGATGGGTTTCCAATTTTGTTCAAATCAAGGAAAATAATTCCCATTGTTAAACATTGTTTTTGTACAGTGTTATTGATTTGAACTACAAAATTAACTGACTTCACGGTCCTTAGGTCGCATCAATACGTTTAATGTCAAAGTATAGTTACTATTTGTGGGTGAATACAGCAGATAATTTGCACATAGCAAGGTCCCGCAGCCATGACCCGTTTTATCTGGGAGATTCCTGTCCAGAAAGTCAGGAGAAACTTTCTTCCCCTTTCTAATAGTGCCATGTGTCTTAACATCCACTTGAAGGTGAAGATGACATCTCATTCACCTCTGATAATGTAGCGCTCCTGCAGCACTAATAATAATAATAAACCTTGCATTTGATATAGCGCTTTTCACGTCAGGAGGACGTCCCAAAGCGCTTCACAGAACACACTGTAAAGTGAATTGACTGTACATTTGTGGGCGAACGCGGCAGCCAATTGCGCACAACAATCCCACAAACAGTCGCAGATTGAAAATGACCAATTTATTACTGTTTTGTTTTTTTGGAGGGATTATTATTAGGCTCTGTGTGGAGTAAGGAAACTTGCCCAAGGTTTCGCCCTCTGCCTGGAATTGAACTCGGGACTCTCGCTTGCAAAGCGAGTGCTCTAACCACTGAGCTACAGGACTTCACGCAATCTAATCTGCGAGTTCATAGAAAAATGTTTACAGATGTTACCTCCGTTTTCAAACATGCTTAATAAATTTAGGAGAGTGCAGCCAGCAACAACAACAAACTTACATTTTTAAGGGCCTTTCACGTCGGGAGGATGTCCCAAGGCGCTTTTGATCTGGAACTTAAACCACATCCTTCTGACCCAGAGGTAAGAATGCTGCACACTGAGCCCGCCTGACACCTCACCTGCCATGCAGTATTTGTGTAATATTGTATTTTATTTTGGGGAAATATTTGACCCCAGCTGAGATCAGCTTTCCCTTTTGTGTATAAATTGAAGGATTGACTTGCGTTCTCTTGATCTTTGCCTTGGGATATTGGTCCTTAATGATACTGCTTCAGCGGGTTCTGGCCTGCTCCAGGTCTCCCACCTGATCTGCCCTACTATCGGCGGCCGGGCTTTCAGCCTTTCTACCCCCGCTCTTTGGAACTCCATCTCACAATCCCTTCGCCTCGCCCCCGACCATGCTCAGGTCCTGATCTCTGACTGTTCAGTGCTTTGGGACATCCTCCTGACGTGAAAGGCCCTTAAAAATTTAATTTTGTAGTTGTATAGATAGCAGTATAGACAGTATAAAGCACTATAAACTGGTCACAATAAACTGGTCACTTTAGTGGCTAGATTCCAGTAATGGGATACATGATTATCGTTCAGTTGTATACAATCCTTCCTTTGCACATCAGATCATGACACGGCATTGTTTGACATGCTTCTAACGCTCGCATGTCGCTGTGTTATAGGTAGGTACAAAGCAGCTCAGAGACTGATAAGTATTTTTGAAGTTGAACAAATAGGAGTGTAGTTGTGTCTCTAAATTAGACCTGCTGGGTCCATATTCAGGTGAAAAAGCAACTGTGTACAAGGTTCCTGGTGCCTGACAACTATATCATCTCTATAACCGTGTTTATAAACGTTGTTTATAACTGTGAAGTGCTCTGGGATGCTGCGTGAAGGGTGCTATATAAATGCAAGTTGTTGTTATTACTGTTTACTGTGTAGGTGGTTGTCCACACTTTTAAAATGCATTTTCTTATGAGCATTCACTGAAATACCATCATAAAAAGCACCTATAATAGGAAATTATTTTGGAAATTGCAAATACAGGAGAGAATTGATTGTTAGCTAAATGGCATTGGATCTTTGCGTTAGTTAATTTCTAGTACCTAAATGTAGTGTGAACAGAACGGATTTACCATATTAAATGGAATGTAGACTGCAGAAATTAGACACTTGAGAGAAATACCTGTGTTGTGTGGGGAGTTTTATTTGTATGAATTACAGAATCGGCTAACAAAATCTGCAAGTGTACTGTGAGTAACTATCTGCCGTCCTCCCGACGTGAAAGGCGCCATACAAATGTAATCTTGTTGTTGTTATTGTTGAATACGTACTAGGCTACAATTGATGTAATATTTGAGCTGAGGCTTGTTTCTCCAATATGATCCACCTCATGACTGTGTGGGACTCTGCTCTGTGCAAAATGGCTGCCATGTTTTCTGATAAAAGCAGTCACTATACTTGACAATATGTACAGTGCCTTGGACAATATGTCCAATACGTCCTCTCGAATGAAAGGTGCTATACAAATATAATTTTGTATTGTAATATGTTCCCTGCTCTTTTGATTCTGTGTGTACTGCTGACTCATTCTCTCAGGCCCATCATTAGTGGGCAAGTCCGCAGTGCTCCTGCTCTCTCGAACTCTTTTCCCAAAGTCCCTTTGCCATGCACGTTCACTCCCAACCTTCAAATCAACATGTTTGGTCAACATGTTCAATATCCTCCTTCATTTCCTGCTCAGCGATCCCATTCACCCACAAAATATACAGTCAATTCACTTACCAGTATATTCTGTGAAGCGCTTTGAGAAATCTCGAAGACGTGATAAGGTGCTATATCAAACGCAAGGATTATTATTATGTATTTGCGAAACACTTTAAAATTATTGTCTTGCCTGAAAGAGTATATTTAACGCCGTTTCTGATGGCACTAAATGGAGAATTCTACGAGAGCGTTGCTTCATGTATGGCATCTGATCAGTTTTCAGGCTTAGGAGCATAGGAACATATGAATTAGGAGCAGGAGTAGGCCATTCGGCCCCTCGAGTCTGCTCCACCATTCAATAAGATCATGGCTGATCTTCTAACTTAACTCTATCTGCCCGCCTTATCCCCATATCCCTTAATCCCTCTATCCTTTAGAAATCTATCAATCTCAGTCTTGAATATGTTCAAGGACTGAGCATCTACAGCCTTCTGAAGTAGAGAATTCCATAAATTCACTACCCTTTGAGTGAAAAAGTGTTTCCTCAACTCTGTTCGAAGAGGCTGTTCCTTAATCTTAAGACTGTGACCCCTATTATAGATTCTCCTACTAGGGGAAACAGTCTCTCACTGTCTACTCTGTCAAGCCCCATAAGAATCTTATATGTTTCTATAAGCTCACCCCTAATTCTTCTATATTCTAGAGATATATGGGCCAAGTTTACTCAACCTATCCTCATAGGTCAACCCCCTCATCCCAGGAACTAACCTAGTGAATCTACGCTGCAGTCCCTCTAAGGCGAGTATGTCCTTTCTTAAATAAAGAGACCAAAACTGCACACAATATTCTAGGTGGAGTCTCACCAGGGCCCTATGCAGTTGCAGCAAGACTTCCCTACTCTTGTATTCTAACCCTTCTACAATAAGTGCCAACATGCCATTAGCCTTCCTAGTTGCTTCCTGTGCCTGCATACTAACTTTTTATGACTGTTGTACAAGGACACCCAAATCCCTCTTAACACTATCTAGTCTCTTCCCCTCAAGAAAATAATCTGCTTTTCTGTTTTTACTACCTAGGTGAATAACTTCACACTTCCCCACAACTTCCATCTGCCACCTTCTTGTCCACTCACCTAGCCTATCTGTATCCCTTTGCAATCTTTTTGTGTCATCCTCAGAGCTTATTCTGCCACCCAACTTAATATCATCCGCGAATTTAGATATTTTAAGTTCTATTTCCTCATCTAGATCATTGATATAGATTGTAAATAGTTGAGGCCCAAAAACTGATCCTTGTGGTACCCCACTGGTCACATCTTGCCAATCTGAGAAGGACCCATTTATTCCTACTCTTTGTTTTCTTCCCGTTAGCCATTCTTTGATTCATGCTAATATATTGCCTTTAATTCCATGTGCCCTAATCTTGTGTAGCAGCCTTTTATGTGGCACCTTTCGAATGCCTTCTGAAAATCTAAATACACTACTACATCTACTGGTTCCCCCCTATCTAGTTACATCCTCAAAAAACTCTAAAAGATTTGTTAAGATGGCTTCCCTTTTGTAAAGCCATACTTTGCCTGATCATGTTGTGGTCCTCTAAGTACCCCACTACGATGTCCCTAATTAAGGATTCTAGAATTTTCTCTACCACCGATGTCAGACTGACTGGTCTATAGATCCCCATCTTTTCTCTCCCACTCTTCTTAAATAGTGGTTTTACGTTTGCAATCTTCCAATCAATGGGAACCGTTCCAGAATCCAGAGAATTTTGGAAGATCAAAAACAAGGCATCCACTATCTCAGCAGCCACCTCTTTTAAAACCCTAGGATGCAGGCCATCAGGTCCAGGAGATTTGTAATTTTTCAATCCCAACAATTTCCCGTGTACTAATTCTTTACTGATGTTGATTTCCCTAAGTTGCTCACTAACATTAGCTTCTTGGTTCCCCTGCTTAAGCAGTTAGTAAGGATATCTCTCTAAGGGAAGGGATTAGGTATAATTGTAGTTGGAAACAATGGTGTTGTTTGTGTTTACAGCAGTAACATTTCCACTATTTTTATTGTTAGAATCAACACTACAAAAATAATGAGGTCCCGTGGAGACCATCTTGAACTGGTTCAGTTTTAGTACTGTATTTGAAATAAGATGCTACATATTTCATGCTTCAGCTGAGGTCATATGTTGGGCCAATAGAAAATATTTGCCAAAAATTGGGGGGGCATTTGAAAAATTTGAGGACAGAGATAGTGGTGGAGGAGGGGTGATGATGATAATCCTTGCATTTGATGAGGCCTTTCATGTTGGAAGGACGTCTCAAAGCGTTTGACAAGATTTACTGAGGTGAGAGAAAGGAGAACTGGTGAGTTCTACTTTATAAACTATCCTGGTCATTTTTTACGTGACTACTTTCATCTGAGGAACATCTCAGACCCCGAGGCCTTCCGGAACTGTATAGCGGTTGTTTGTGAGAGACTGTACATCCATTTTAAATGGTTTCAAGATTTGAGAATTGCAGAAACTGAACAACCATCACTCTTATTGTGCTGCCTGGCAATTTAGATTCCAGCTGTTGGTAATCATCTTTGTTCTTCTCAGATATAATGCCATAAGTTCCTTGATTTCAGTCTCCCATTTTTTTGAACAGATAAGCACTCTTTCCAGTTCAGCCACTCACTTGTACAGTTACTAAAGTGCTTTTTTTGAAAGTGCACATTCAGTTCGATTCACTTTGGAAAGAAAAGTTGTATTTTTATAGCACGTTGGACATCCAGGCTACAGAACCATTGCAGTAATTGTTGCATAATATTTTTGTTGGCAAAAGCAACAACCATGCAAAACAATAAGCAGCTGTGAGATTAATGACTGATTCGTTTGGAGGAGTCTTAAAATTGTACTCTATTGTGGCGACTAATTCGCCAACAAATAGAAATAAATGTATTACTATTTACTCTTCATAATTTTGAAGACCTCTACCTGGTCACCCATTAACCATATCAGCTCCAGTAAAAAAAATCATTGAAGTTTTCAATCTAAAGGATTGTCGCCATCTCAGTTTCCAGGACAGACCGCCTGTGTTTAAAGCTGCCATGATCCTGACTGCGATCCTCCTGCTGTAGCAGATTCCCTGTCATTTGTTTCAAATTGCTTTTTTTAAAAATGTGGTGCAAAATGTGGTGAAAAAATTCCATTCACATTAATAACCATTTTTTAAAAAAAAACGCACCAGGGTACGTGACTAAGGGATGAAGTGAGGGCAGCGCTGATTCTCATATATATTAGCCAAAAATTACTTGTATTAGTTGATCATTTGGAACACTTCATTCTATTCCTAACCTCAATGTCTTCGTATTTTCCTGTTTCTTTTGAAATTGTGCATTGAAAAAGAGTGCGTCTAACTTGAAGCAGTAAAATACTTGGTTCTAAATGGTGCTAAATATTGAATGCATGTGATGAATAAAGAATACTACTGTAATTCCTCGATGGTACCTTGTAGGTTAATCAATGTTGTGGGACATGAATTTGAATTAAAATCTTTATTTTATATTTGCTCTCCAATTCGAATATTTGTGTGGCACATTGTGAGGGATGTTGCTTTTCAACCCTGGAATATCTTGATGGGATTATAACGTGGCAATTTCTAATAATTCACAATTGGGAGACTGGAGGTACGTCATGCCAACTTGTGGCAACTCCATTCTAATGTTTTTGGAGCAGTATTCCCACTGCTTGGAGTGCTGTTCTTTCACAAAGAGTTCCCACTTAGAATCCTGTTAGAAATAACTACATGGAAAACCCCAAGAGTAATAGCAAGTGTTTAATTGAATCTCTCCTTCCCCTTTTTCCTTGGATTACTGAAACTGTATGAGCAGAATTTTTGGTTAACAGACAGAAACTCAAAACCTATATTCAAAGCATTTGCAAGAATAATAATTCCTTCAAAAAAAAGTCACTCAATGCACGACTGTGGGATACTGCTGTGTGCAATTAGCTGTCCGAAACACTGACTGTCCAGCGCTGTCCGATGTGAAAGGCACTATACAAATGTAATTTTGATGTTGTTTCACCTACAAAATATATATAGTCAAGTCACTTTACAGTATATTCTGTGAAGCGCTTTGAGATGTCTCGAAG
Source organism: Callorhinchus milii (assembly GCF_018977255.1). Classification (NCBI taxonomy): domain Eukaryota; kingdom Metazoa; phylum Chordata; class Chondrichthyes; order Chimaeriformes; family Callorhinchidae; genus Callorhinchus; species Callorhinchus milii. Next base: position 184,867 of record NW_024704765.1, read on the forward strand.
ATGTGATAAGGCGCTATATCATATGCAAGGATTATTATTTGTATTTCTTCTTACCTTTAACTTTCAATCACTGAATAAGATCTGACATTTTTTTTTAAAAGGCACGGAGAGACATTGTGTAATATTCTTCTGACTTTGTCAAGTAGTTATGAGATTACTAATTATGAGTAACTTGTCACTTATGAAAGAAGCTCCTAAATGTTACTTAATTTTGACCAGTTTGATTTATTTTTATTTCTCTGTTTTGTGGCCTATTTTGTACTAGATTTCAGGATTGCTCCACGTCCCCTGCCCCAACCGCCCTACCATCGGTGGTCGGGCCCTCAGCCTCTCAGCCCCCAGGCTCTGGAACTCCATCCCCCAGTGCCTTCGCCGCTTCCTCCCTTTCCTCCTTCAAGGCCGGTCTCAAAACCTTTCTCTTTGACCGAGCCTTCAGCTCCCCTCTCGACTCTCTTCCCCCTCCTCGCTCCCTCCCTTCCCTCCCTCCCCCTGACCATTTCCCCCCAATGCTCGGGTCATGACCCAACTGTGCAGCGCCTTGGGACGTCCTCCTGACGTGAAAGGCGCTTTATAAATGGAATCTTGTTGTTGTTGTTGTTGTTGTTGCTGATCCCAGCTTATTGAGTGTTCAGGCATTGGAGGCAATTTTACTTTTTGAATTTGTTTCCGTTTTAAATGTTCCACTTCTAAGATATTGTCATTGCTGGGATTCTTTGAGGATAAATGGAACAGCCAGTTTTGAAAGGGTTAGGGTTAGGCCTTGCCATTTTTGATCTGAAAAACATTTAAAATTAAGCTTAAACGTTTCCAGTGATTGAAAATTGCATTAAACATAATTATTGGATATGTCGTGGTCTGCACTATATTGAGCTGGTGGCAGTTAGGTATATTTGAGCTCTGATTCCTAGACCTCTAAGGGTTTGGCTCAGTGAAATCACCCTGGGATAAGCACACTGAGTAACGATACTGCAACTTGTGAGCTGTCTGAACCTACGAAGGTGCCGACATTGAGTGGCTTGTGATTTCAGAAGAGTGGGTTCACTTGGTCTTTTCAAGACTTAGTCAGTGCTCTTAAATGGATAATGTGTTTGGGTTTGAAATGTGAATAATTCGGCAGAATAATTCGGCGAAGACTCGGCCTCTTTGAAATAGCATTATTTGGGATGAGGTGGGGGGTGCGGCAGATTTCCAATGTTAGTAATATTGTGGCAAGACTTGAGACTAAGTGCCTTGAAACATCCTTCCAATGTGAAAGGTGCTATTTATATTTAAATGTTTTGTGTTGTCAGACAATCCCATTTATCAAGCTGACTGCTCTCTTGGAGCTTCCATGAGAGACTTCCGAAGTTGAAGGCTCAGTGGCAGCCAGCAGGTTGAGCACTTTGAGATGTCCTTCCAACATGACAAAGGCACTGTGAAAATATTGCTTATGGGGCCCACTGACTTTTCTCAAATAGGGAATCTCACCATTGGCAGCCAAAAGGTTGGATCCCCCTGCTTAAAGATGACAGTCCAATGCAGTGCTGGGGGTGTTTTACATTGTCGGAGGTGCTGTCCTTTGGATGAGACGTTAAACCGAGGTCCATCTGCCTGTTCAGGTGGACGTTAAAGATCCCGTGGCACTATTTGAAAAGAGAAGGGAGTTTCTCCCCCTGTCCTAGTCAACAATCCCCCAAATAAAAAAAAAGGTCACTCACTCCGTGGCTGTTTGTGGGACATTGCTGTGTACAACTATCTGTCGCGTTTCGCCCACAAAATACACCTTTAATCCACTTTACAGTATATCCTGTGAAGCGCTTTGAGACATTGTGACGAAGTGATGAGGCGCTATATCAAATGCAAAGATTATTATTGTACAACTGTGGCACCAAATAAATATGTATTCAATGTAATCTGTGGCACTCTATGTAAACTCAAAGGATTTTGTTTTTTGTGATAAATCCAGCCTATAAACTTACAGAGCTTTTGGAGTTGCATTTGCTTGAACTCACACAGTCAGTTCATGGTGATGACAGGCTATTCGATCACATGCTCTTCATCTTTGACTTTACTATGTCTGAGGCCACTGATGCTTTTGGCAAAGAACAGTTTTACTATTAGACTTGAGTTATTCAAAACTCAAATCTTTAAGATCGCTTGCAGCTAATGTTTAACTTTGATTTGTATAGATGAAATTGTTCATTTCAATTACAATGACAAGACACGTGTACTATTGTATCTTACCTCCAGATTTCTGAAGGACTTACAAAAAATTTCCAAACAACCAAAGTTTTTTTTTATCAAAGTGTATGAGATCATGTTGATTGAGCATTTCCCAAATAAATTTTAAACTAAAGCTCAAATAAACTGTCATGAAATTTAATACCTGAAATTACATTGAGATGTTGGAACATTTAGACACAATGAAAATGCAGGTTCTCTCTTTCTTCAATTGGGCTAAAGGTTGGGGTGCTGCAAGGCAGTAGAGTTGGGGGAAGGGTAAGAGAGGGAGGGTCCTTCATCCACACCACAATTATGATCATTCAGACAAGATCTCCAACCTTATTGTCATGAGTGTTGCACAGATTCATCCGAAATAGCTGATCAATCCAATGCTACATTATTTAATTTTTCTATAATTTTATTGTTTATGTTTATGGGACACTGCTGTGCACAATTGGCTTCTGCGTTTCGCCCACAAAATATACAGTTAATTCACTTTACAGTATATTCTGTGAAGCGCTTTGAGACGTCTTGAAGACATGATAAGGCGCTGTAACAAATGCAACGATTATCATTATTATAATGTTCTCTTCGCTTCAACCATTCTAAGAGTTTATATTTAGATCCTGGTTACAGAAAATCTTTTAATACCCATGAGGCGTATTTGGTGGCCAGTCAATGTCTAATAGTTGAGTGTGACCGTACGATATTACTGTGCCTACTTTTTTGAGATGGTGACGTTTATGATTCATCCATGTGGATATTTTTGGTTTGTTTCTCAAGTCCTGTGATTACCCAACGTGTCAGGCACTAATTCAGTATAAAATTGTTGTTGATTCCATTGCAAGTAGTTAAAAGTGTTATGTTCTTTTATTGTGACATTTGTAGGATAGGACGTAGTTCAGTATACTTCTGTAACCGTATGTTGTTAAGCGTATGTTGCTTGTGAGGTGAGTGCTCTAACCACTATGCTATGGGACAGCTTAGTTCAGTTGATTGTACATTTATCTTCATCACAGGTAGTGGGTTCAAGCCCTTTGATGGAATTTGAGCTAATCGTCCACCAGCTTGGATGCCCAGCCAGCAGGGCCAAGCGCTTTGAAACATCCTCCTGACATGAAAGGTGCTTGTGTTGTGGTGTCCCATAGCATAGTGGTTAGAGCACTCGCCTCACAAGCAAGAGGACCTGGGTTTGATTCCAGGGCGAGGGGAAACTGTAGGCAACTTTCCTAAGTTTACAGCTTTCTGTTTACCTAGCAGTGACTATATCCAGGGTGACTATGTAGGCATGAGTCCTCCGGAGGCACTAAGGAGGGGTGCTGTGAGGACCCACACCAACACATACTGCGCAATCTTTTATGCTACAATATACCCGGTTATCAATCGCAATAACAATAACAAATTATATTTTATAGCACCTTTCACGTCGGGAGGACGTCCCATTACCAGTTCAATAGGTAGTATATGCAATGGATATTTGACTCGGGCCATTTCACACTATGTCACTGATTTAGATTGTCACTTCCTTCTGAAGGGTAATGACACAATCTCTATGCAGCTGATAGCAGCATCAGTCCTGTACTGCAAAGGGATTTTCTCGTACTTTTCCACATGCAGAAGAAGCATTCTGCAAATAGATCTTTGGCCTAAGTTTAACCATCTGAGGACCACCCAACCGTCTCAAATTAATACTTTTTACAATTTAAACTTCTTCATTTTCACATTTTCCTGCGCCAGGCTGCTCATCGTGAGAGTTTGCTTCGGAACCGGAGTAGACGGCTGAGCAGTTCAGTGACATTTTGTAGGGTTTGGTACAGGTACTTGCGGAGATGTGTAGATTGTGACTTTATACATTATAAATGGAGGAATGAAATAAAGGGGTGGCGAGTGGGGGTGTCCTTTATTCACATTGCAATTGGGAATCAGCCAGGATATTTACAGCACGGAGCTGTAAGCCATAGGATATAATATAATTCACTTTACAGTATATTCTGTAAAGCGCTTTGAGACGTCTAGAAGACTTGAAAAGCGCTATATCAATGCAAGGATTATTATTATTATAATAAGCCAGTGTTTTACTATCAGGAGTTCACTGTGTAGAATCTGTGGCAGCAGATAGATAAATTTAAGTATCTGATGAGAATAGTGCAATCATGGGATTGTTGGACAGTCCTTCCCAGTGCTGTAAATAGAACTGGGAATACTATTTAATAGTTTCTAAGAAAAAGACATTTTAAGATAGACATTGTGTAGATTCCTTGATAGCAGTGCTGTAACTATAATTGTACTGACATTTAATGATAGTTGTAATTGTTGTATTGGGTCCATTTGAACTCTGAAAAAAACACAGCAACATAATTAGAGATTTTGTTCTTTTGAATTTTTATGGAGAGAGTATTCTGAGTCGCACAACAGCAGGGTGCTTCCAGATCTGTTAGTGAGCGGAGGCTGTGAAGAAGCAATTTGAAGTGATGAATGAGAAAATAAGAAAAAGAAAGAATTTGCAGTTGTGTTCAAGAAAACGTATCTTAGCACTTTGTAGTAATTGTTGTCAAATGTAGTTGACCAACAAGGCAGTCATTTTGTGCACAGCAAGGTTCCACCAAAAAGGGAAATAAGAATTTATCTAGTGGATTGTTGGCCAGGACACTTGGAAAAACTTCTCTTTTCCGATTGTGTCATAGGATTTTTAGTGTCCACTTGAGAACAGACAGACACTAGGCACAGGTTTAATGTCTCATCCAAAGCTTGGCACTTCTGAGGGCATTGTTCTGTCTTACCTAAATTTTATTTGCCCACATAGCCCAAAACAACACCTTGCAACAACAACTTGGATTTATATAGCTCCCTCCACGCCGATGGCATCTCAGAGCGCTTCACAGTAACGAATCCCGGGGCCGAGCCAGGGGGAGTGGGATGAAGGTGACCAAAGGCGCGGTCGAAAAGAAAGGTCTTCAATAGGAACCTGAAAGTAGGAAGAGAGGGAGCGAGGTGAAGGGAGTCAGGAAGGAAATTCCAGAGCCTCGGGGCACAGTGGCTGAAGGCACAGCCGCCGAGGGTGGAGTGGAGGACTCGTGGGACAAGGAGGAGGCCAGACCCGGAGGAACGAAGGCAACGGGCCCTGTTTTGAGGAGAGAGGAGGTCAGAGAGGTCAGGGGGTGCAGAGGAGTGGAGGTCTTGAATAGAAGGGTGAGGATCTTGAAATTGATCCTCTCTGGGAAAGGCAGCCAGTGCAGTCTGGCCAGGACTGGGGTAATCAGGGAACGTAGTTTGGTAGGGGTGAGAATGGGGGCGGCTAGAGTTTTGGATAATTTGGATTTTATGGATGGTAGCGCAGGGGAGACCGGTGAGGAGGGCATTAAGAGTAGTCCAGTCTAAAGGTGACAAAGGCATGGACCAGGGTTTCAGCGGCCTTCGGAGTTAGGTATTTGCGGAGACGGACGATGTGTCGGAGGTGGAAGAAAGCGGTGCTCGTGAGGGACCAGATGTAGGGGAGGAAGGACAATTGGGGGTCGAACCTGGTGCCAAGGTTGCGTATGGGTTCGGAGAGTTTTAGGGGGAAGTCGTGTAGGTGGAGGAGGTGAGAGCCATGGGATTTGAGAAGTTGACAAGAGTCAAAGAGTATGGCTTCCGTCTTGTCGGCGTTGAGTTGAAGGAAATTTGCGCTCATCCGGCCCCTGAGATCTGACAGGCAGGCTGACAGAACATCAGGGGACTGGGGGTTGCAAAGAGAGGTGGAGAAATAGAGTTGGGAAATGTACCTCATGTCTGCGGGTGACATCCCCAAGAGGGAGCATGTAGATCAGAAAGAGGAGGACCAAGGTTGGATCCCCTTGCACATATATAGAAGCGCTTTGAGACGTCTCAACGACGTCATAAGGTACCATATCAAATGTGAGGATTATTATATCTGCCCTTCAAACGGTATTGTCAGAGCGATTTATAGTCACAGCACAGTCACAACACTGTTCTGTAAAGAGTTTTGGAAAGTCCTGCCGTGAAAGGTGCTACACGAAATGAAAGGATTATTATTATCCTTAAAATAGCTTGGGTGGCATTCTGGCACTTTGAATATGCATTGAAAGTATGGAAAGAAATTGTAAAGCACTGGCATGTCAGCCTAAGATGTTAAATATGCAGAGGTCTTGGACGCCCTATTTCCAGCATTGAGCAACACTCTGTGCTTGTTTGGAAGTGCCGTTTGGAGTAATCTTTTCAATAACATTTCAAGAGTATACATAAGACTCAAAATTCTTTTGCAAAGTCAAAATCATTGGGGCCATTAGACATTCAGTGAACTGTCTATTCCTTGCCTTTGTTCAGAGTAATTCAACAATACCGTGGGGTTCAAATAACTTAAAACATCTAAGTCTCCTAGAATTTTCAGAGGTGTTTTTTTTGAAGGGAAGTGAAAGTCAGGAGTTGGGGTAATATGAGGAACAAAGAGAATGCATCATAAATTATTTTAAAAAGAATTAGATGCTTAAAGGAAATGGAAGTGAGCAACAGGGTGGGATTAGATTGGCTTGCTCTTGTTGAAAGAATCACCAGTGACGATTTGATAGGCTGAATGGCCTATTCCTGGTTTGTAACATTCTGATTCTGTGAATAGTTAAACCATTTGAGTAATTATAGGAAACACTTGCAGCACAGCTGAATCCTGATGAATGCAAATTTGCCTTGCCAAGAAGCTTATCCTTGGATCAGGGTTTCAATAAACCATCAAGAAAACCTGCCAGTTGGCAAACCTATGTCCCCCAGCCCGTTTTAATCTTTGTGGCTTGAATGTCAGCCACAACATTTATTTCACACAAAAACAATTAGGCTTTAATGTGTTGTCTCCGGCTAAAATTTGGCAATTGATTAACTATTAAATATTTATCAAAAAATGAATCATTAGGGGAGCGTGTTTGGATCTTCTATGAGGTAAAAGTTACTGCTAGAGTTACTGTAGTACAAAGATTACAACAGCGCCTTGTATTTTATATAGTGCCCATCAACAACAACAATAACAACTTGCATTTATATAGGCCCTTCACACAGGGTAGCGTCGTGGAGCACTAGGATAAAGGCTTCCAGTTGTGTGAGAATGCCATGCAGGGTGGTGGGTGGGAGTGTAACTGTAGATGTGGTCAAAGTGATACTTGTTCAGGTGAGAATTAAAGACCGACGGGGAGTGGGGAGACTGAGGGGTGGAGGGAGGGCGATCCAAATTATGGGGTCTTGGTTGCTGAAGGCTTGGCCATCTGGGCCCGAGGCAACCGATGCGCATGTGGAGTTTGTGGTCAAACTTTGTGGAGTTTGTGGTGAGGATGTGTGATCAGTGGAGTTTTGAATGAGCGGGAGCTTGTGGATGGTGAAAATAGGGAGACCAGCAAGGAATGCATTAGAGGAGTCTGGAGATAGCAAAGGTATGAATGAAGATTTCTGGAACGATTATTGTTGGATAGGAGTGAAGGTGAAGAACAGCGATTTTGGCAGGGCCCTAATGTCTCAGTTACTTGCTTCATAAGGTAAGATAGGAGCATGGTAAAGATGGTTGTTCTTAACTTAATTTCCTGGGCAGGAAGTAACGTTAAGGAGGCATCTTGACCACTTGCACATGGTCCCTTGATGTCTCTTCATATCTGTGGATGTGCACCACACAAGGCAGGGCGAAACCTTGGGCAAGTTTACTTACTCCACACGCCTAATAATAATCTCTCCAAAACAATAATAAATTGGTCATTTTCAATCCATGACTGTTTGTGGGACGCTGCTGTGCGCAATTGGCTACTGCGTTTGCCCACAAATATACAGTCAATTCACTTTACAGTATATTCTGCGAAGCACTTTGAGACGTCTCGAAGACGTGAAAAGCGCTATATCAAATGCAAGGATTATTATTATTATTGCTCCCTTTCCTCCCTCCGCTCTTTCAAGGCACATCAAGACCTATTTGTTTGACCACGTTTTCGGTCATCTTTTCCCCTCCCCATCCCATCTCCCTCGACTCCCACCCCCAGCTCAGGTGCTCAGCTGGCAGAATTGAGGGCTTTGAGACATCCTACCGATGTGAAAAGGGCACTGTGTAAATGTTAAATGCTTCGTTTCTGGAAGGGGAAAACAAAATATTGCTTATGGAGTCCACGGATGTTTCTCAGCCATCAGCAGTCAAGTTGGACCACCCTGATGTACATAGTTATTTGGAATTTGACTTAGGAAGTTTCAGCATCGTGGAATGTCCTCCCAACATGAAAGGCTCTTTACAAATGTAATTTTGTTGTTGTTGTTTGCTGTTGAAATTTGAGGGAGGGGGAATAAATAATAAAAGGGATTGCAAAGAGATCTTGAATGAAATTGCATTCATTTCTTAATTCTTCTCGCATCCCAACTGTAGCCATTGCTGCTAAACTATTTTACTCACTTACTTTGCTCATTTTAAATCTCCCAAAAGTTTCCAGTTTTTGATTCCAGCAGTTTCCAAACGCTTTGTTACAAATGTTAGAACTGGCAATTCATGTCCTGCCAGTTTAACTTCTGTAACATAAGGAATGGATTAAAATTACAAAGCTTTATGCAGTTTAAGATTAGCATCTGAATTATAGTATTATTTCAGCAGTCCAGTCACAGCAGCGCCTACAGTGAAATTGCTTGTTTGTGATGTGGCAGGAGATGTAGGTATGGTTGAATATCTCCTAGATAGTGCAGCTCCTGTAAATTTTTAAGAGCTGTATCTACTTTTTTTTATTGAAGTACCTGAGCAATTAGATTTGACACGCAAGCTTTGCTCTGAATGAAAACAAGTAGCTGTCAAAGTAGCTGTACAATAGAAAACAAGTAGCTGAGGAGCAGGCTCTGTAGGGAGACGGTCGAAGCAGGAAATGTTGATTCCTTCGAACACAGATTAGGTAATTTTCTTTTAGAAAATAACATAGGATATAGTACATGGGTAGTTCTGGACATATGTGCATGCGACCGACCGCCAGGAAGGTGGAAGACGAACTAGATGGACCTTGGTCTTTTTATTGTCTAGTATTTCATATGTTCTTATGTTCAAAGGTTAGGAATTAAGTCACTCCATAACTGATTGAAAATAAGCTAGACTTTTTTTTGAAAAAACACTTGGATGTGTGTGTATGGTGGGGGTGGAGGGGCATGTATTTTTCTGTAGATATTGAGTGCTAACCAATCCTTGGTGATTTATGCTTTGACAACAACAGCAACAAAATTACATTTGTATAGCATCTTTCATGTCAGGAGGACATCCCAAGGCGCTGGACAGTTTCAGACCCGAGCTGGGGGTCAGGATTGGGGAGGGTGGAGGGCAGGGGGGGAAGCAAGGTGATCAAAAGCACGGTCGAAGAGGAGGGTCTTGAGATGGGTGTTGAAGCAGGCAAGGGAAGGGACGAGTCGGAGGGATTGCGGGATGGAGTTCTAGAGGGTGGGGACAGAGTGGCAGAAGGCCTGCCCACCAATGGTAGGGCGGGTGAGAGGGGTGGCCGTGAAGGAGGTGAGGGAGCTCAGGAGGTCACAGAGGTAGGGGGAGCAAGACCATGGAGCAAGACATTCATTCCAGATTAAAGATGCAATGACGAAGTTCGAGTTGTTTACTTTGTGTTGCTTTGTTGCTACTGAGCCTTTTTAGCCATTTTAAAGTTGCCCTTTTTTTAAATTATTCCCACGTTCCAGCTCTTTCACTATATCTCTTAATGTTTTTACTACTCAGGTTCTTTCGAGTTCTCTAATGAATGATTCTGTGGATCTGGCCTCAACAGATGAGATAGATTCCACACCCTAAAAATACTCCACTAAGTGAAAAGTTCCTTCTGACTTCTCTGAATATTTTGCTAACAATTATGAGACTGTACCTCCTTTTCACCAATTTCCCCGTTCACCTTGTCCTTCCCTTTAGGTTCAAACAACACTTCTATCACAATATTAATAATAATAATGATAATCCTTGCATTTGATGTAGCGCTTTTCACGTCTGCTTGACGTCTCAAAGTGCTTCACAGAATAGACTTTAAAGTGAATTGACTGTATATTTGTGGGTGAACGCGGCAGCCAATTGCACACAGCAGTGTCCCACAAACAGTCATGGATTGAAAATGACCAATTTATTATTTTTTGTTTTTTGGAGGGATTATTATTAGGTGTGTGGAGTAAGGAAACTTGCCCAAGGTTTCGCCCTGCCTGGAATTGAATTCAAGTGTCTCGCTTGCAAGGCGAGTGCTCTAACCACTGAGCTACAGGACTCCAATCTCTCTCAATCTATTCCAGGGAAATGCTGCAAATTATTTCTTCAAAAGTATATTGTCTTACATTTGCTGTGGATGAATTTGTGTTTGCCCTGTCTGACCTGAGGGACAATGATGTTCAGGCTTTTAGAATGAAATGGGCAGTTGGTGTGAGCCACGTATCTACGTGCTCCCTGCAGCCTGTCTTGGGTTCTTGAGGTTTATGCTGATATCGAACTTTAAGTCAGTTGGACTTGCACTGTGGGAGACTAGATGATTGAGGGGATAATCTTTCACTGGTTATTACTGTTTCAAATTTTAAGCATTAGACATGAACTTGAGACTTTTTTCACAAATGTTGGTCCTGAGTTTCCCACATGGTCTGGTAGATAGATGCTGTGTTAGATGGAATTCACAAATGAATCTGACCATCTTGCCTTATTCTCTAGACCATGGTCTTGAATTTTAAGATTGTACAGAATTTTTCAAAATTCTTACATTTGCTAATTTGGAATCTGGTTGCTTTAAAGTGTGGAAGAGAAGCATCCAAATTAACACTGAATTTAAGAATTTTATAACATTTTGTGCAATTTATAATTTTAAGACCAGTCTAAGACTAGGAGAAAATTTAGGCCACTAGCTATACCTCCATTGCCTCCTTCAAGGCACGTCTCAAGACGCTCCTTTTCGATCGTGCCTTCGGGCACCCTCCCTCCCCCGATCCCAACCCCCACTTGTGTCCAAATCCCTGACTGTCCAGCGCCTTGGGACGTCCTCCCGACGTGAAAGGTGCTATACAAATATAATTTGTTGTTGTGTGCATGCATAAATCACTCTGCAGGTGGGGGCATCAGTTATGTTTTAATACAAACAGGGTTTGAGTTCTCCAATGGCTCCGTTGGCAACAAATGAAATGTTTTGGTGGGTGGGACAGTTTACCACAAACGTCAGATTAATTTTAGCTCATTTCAAGTGGATTCCAGCAGTGTGCATGTCTGACTAATCCCAGCTCGTGAAGCAGAGAGTTCTATAAACCTCCTTTTTGAGCACTGCTGATTGGGTCCAAATCTTGTATCTTGTTCTGTGTGGTACAAAATGATTCTGTTTGTATCGGTTTGGAATTTTCCACCGTGACTCATACAGTTTGTCAGGGTATTGCTCATCTTTAGAGCTTTTTGTCTGGCTTAATGAAAAATGTAAACCCTCAAGAGATAACACTTTAAATTTACAGTTCCATCTCAAAATCTAGTTATACCTGACCAAGTAAATAGATTAGAAGCCAAATAATATAATTCTGGCATTTGGTATAGTGCCTTATTATGTTGTCAAACCATTTTATTTAAAATCTTCACAAAATTTTCAGTATATTTGTAGTTACTATGTATTTTGTAGGTGATATTTTGGTAAGAAAGAATCTAGGTTTGGAACGCTATATGCCATTGAAATATCTCAAAAGACTTCATAGGTACTATAATTGCAGTTAACAAAGGATATTGTACTTCTAGATTTTTAGCATCTACAGTACTTTGCGTTAAGGATATTGTACTGATGTTCTGGTCTATAATCTTCCAGAATAATTGGTCATTCATCTCTCCTTCACCTTGTGCAAAATGGCTGCCTCATTTCCCTACATAAATAGTCACTACACTTCATGGTACTTACCTGCAAAGTGCTTCAAGACATTGTGATGTGATAATACTGTGAAAATGCAATTTCCTATGATACTGTGCAGCAAGATTCCAGCTACACTTTCAACCACATCTCAGATAAAGTTTTCAAATAATAAACACCTCTTAGTTGAAACTTGCTGTGTTTTGACGGGAGTTCAAAGACTTGGGCATCACACAGAATATGACTGAGCACTTAGTTGGTGTTGTCTGGGCAAAATCCAGAACTTATCTGGAGGAGTGAAAAATAATGGCAGTTTTGGTCAGAGTTGGGTGGCTGCATGTCTTTTAGTCATCAATAGAACAGAACTGCAACCAATCTTTTAACATTTTTCAAAAACGCACAAGTTGAATCATTGTATAATAGAAAGAATGAAAAAAGCTTATATCTTTCATGTCTTTTCATATTCAAATGTCTGGAAACAGTGGATAACACAGTAATTGTGTTATCAGTGATGCACACAGCCAACTACTGCCAAGTCATAAAACGGAGAGTTGTTCATACCTTGGTTCCCAGCACTCCTGATCATGTCCACATCTTGTATCTCGTTCACTGTTGTGATTCTAGGCAATCTATTCTGCACAATTGATTCTATGATTTTATCAAGAGAAGTAGATCATTATTTGGGGAAGACAAGTTTGCAGAGAGGGGGAATGGGATTGAATTGGACAGCTCTTTTCAAAGAGCCGGCACAGACACGATGGGCCAAATGGCCTTCTTCTGTGCCAAGCTCCATGACCCCATCTCCCTCATTCTCGCCCGACTCCATTGGCACCCTATCCTTCTGGCTCTGTCCCCATTCCATTAAAAACTGCCATCATCACGCCCACCCTGAAAAAACCCTCCCTTGATGCGTCGCAGCTATCAAGCTACCGGCCCATCTCCAACCTCCCCTTTCTCTCCAAGGTCTTGGAAAGAGTTGTCGCCTCCCAACTGCGCTCTTTCCTCTCCACCCATTCTCTTTTTGAACCCCTTCAGTCAGGTTTCCGTGCTGCTCATAGCACAGAAACTGCCCTGGTCAAGGTCACCAATGATATCCTGACCATCTGTGACCAGGGCTCCCTCTGTCTCCTCGTCCTCCTCGACCTATCGGCAGCATTCGATACGGTCGACCACGCTATCCTACTCCACCGCTTGTCCTCCCACCTCAACCTTCAAGGCACTGTCCTTGAATGGTTTAGCTCTTACCTTTCCCACCGTCTTCACTTCGTCTCAACGAATGGCTTCTCCTCCACCCCCCGTACTGTCTCATGTGGTGTCCCTCAGGGCTCTGTCCTCGGTCCCCTCCTCTTCACCCTCTATATGCTCCCCCTCGGTGACATCATCCGCAAACATGGGGTTAACTTCCACATGTATGCGGATGACACCCAACTCTACCTTTCCTCCTCTACTCTCAACTCCACGACCACCGATGTCCTGACAGCTGCCTGTCCGACATCGAGTCCTGGACGAGAGACAACTTTCTTCAGCTCAACGTGCGAAAAACCGAGGCCCTCCTGATTGGCTCACGTCAGCGCCTCCGCACCTCAGGCGCTGACACCATCAGCATCCAAGGCTGCACTCTCCACCTCTCAAAGCCAGTCAGGAACCTCGGCGTTTTGTTCGACCCTGAGCTGTCCTTTCTCCCTCACATCCGCACCACAACTGGCACCGCCTTCCATCACCTCCGGAATATCGCCAGATTACGGCACTACCTCACCCCTCACGCTGCTGAAACCCTGGTTCACGCCTTTGTCACCTCAAGGCTGGACTATGGGAACTCTCTCCTCGCCGGCCTTCCCGGCACCTCCCTCCACAAGCTGCAGGTCATTCAGAACTCTGCAGCTCGTGTACTGTCCCGCACCAGGCTTCGGGACCACATCACTCCCACCCTCGCTCGCCTCCACTGGCTCCCCATCCCCCAGAGGATTGATTTCAAGATCCTCATCCTCACCTACAAGGCCATTCACGGCCTTGCTCCCTCCTACCTCTCCAACCTACTATCCCCCTACCTACCTGCCCGTACCCTCCGTTCCTCTGGCTCCGGTCTGCTCCATGTCCCCCGCCCCAACCGCCCTACTATCGGTGGTCGGGCCTTCAGCCTCTCAGCCCCGAGGCTCTGGAACTCCATCCCCCAGTGCCTTCGCCTTGCTTCCTCCCTTTCCTCCTTCAAGGCCGGTCTCAAAACCTTTCTCTTTGACCGTGCCTTCAGCTCCCCTCTCGACTCTCTTCCTCCTCCTCGCTCCCTCCCTTCCCTCCCCTCACCCTGACCATTTCCCCCCTCCTCTCTCCCTCCCTTCCCTCCCCTCACCCTGACCATTTCCCTCCTGCTCGGGTCATGACCCAACTGTGCAGCGCCTTGGGACGTCCTCCTGACGTGAAAGGCGCTCTATAAATGGAATCTTGTTGTTGTTGTTGTTGTTGTTCAGAGGATCCAGTTCAAGATCCTGGTCCTCATCTACAAAGTCCTCCACGGCCTCGCCCCACCCTACCTCTGCGATCTCCTAACCCCCTACCAACCCGCCCGTTCTCCCCCCTCAGCCAGCTCTGACTGCTCCACGTCCCCCGACCCACCCGCCCCACCATTGGCGGGAGAGCCTTCAGCCACTCTGTCCCCAACCTCTGGAATTCCATCCCCCAATCACTCCACCTCGCTCCCTCAGCCTCCTTCAAGTCCCGTTTCAAGACCCTCTCTTCGACCATGCCATCGGCCACCCCCCCCGACCCCAGCTTGGGTCTGAAATGGTGTACACTGTCCAACGCCTTGGGATGTCCTCCCGACATGAAATGCACCATACAAATGTAATCTTGTTGTTGTATAATTCTGTGAATTGGTTGCAGCGATTCGCCCACAAATATACAGTCAATTCACTATACAGTATATTCTGTGAAGCTTTCAGACATCTCGAAGACTTGATAATAATAATAATAATCCTTGCATTTGATATAGCGCTTTTCACATCGGGAGGACGTCCCAAAGTGCTTCACAGAACACACTGTAAAGTGAATTGACTGTATATTTGTGGGCGAACGCGGCAGCCAATTGCACACAGCAATGTCCCACAAACAGTCGTAGATTGAAAATGACCAATTTATTATTGTTTTGGTTTTGGAGGGATTATTATTAGGCTCTGTGTGGAGTAAGGAAACTTGCCTGAGGTTTCGCCCTCTGCCTGGAATTGAACTCAGGTCTCTCGCTTATAAAGCGAGTGCTCTAACCACTGAGCTACAGGACTCCACAATAAGGCACTATATCAAATATAAGGATTATTATTATTAAACACAGCAGTCATTTGTGCACAGCAAGGCTCCACAAATAGTCATAAGATGATTAACCAATTTATCTACAACAATAACTACCACCTGCACTAGCAATAGCGCCCTTCACACAAGATAGTATTTCAGAGCGCTGAGCAGTGGTGGAGCCTAACTCCGAGTCAGAGGAGGGTGGGGAGTGACCATAATCATGGTCGAAAAGGAAGGTTTTCAGGCGGGATTTGAAAAAGGGGAGCGAGCAGGCAAGGCAGAGGGATTGAGGGAAAGTGTTCCAGAGTTTTGGGGCGTAGTGGCTGAAAGCGCGACCTCCAATGGTGGAGCAGAATCTGCAAGGGACAAGCAGTCGAGCAGAGGCGCTGGGTGGTGGATTGGGGAGGTGCCAGGGAGTGGATTTAAAGCATTATTGGCCAGGATACCGGGGGGAAACTCTCCTGTCTCTTTTCTCCATTGTAAGTGCTGTGTAAAGTCTGTTTGAATAGACAAGAGGGTTTGAAAGAGGGTTCCCCCAGCATTGCACTGACCGAGAAGCAAAAGGGCTCCTGAGCGTGCCAAACTCACACCTAAAAGCTCACCTGGAGCATCCAGCTCTTTAGCCTAATGGAGAATAATTAAATAATAATAATCCATGCATTTGTTATAGCGCCTTATTACGTCTTCGAGACGTCTCAAAATGCTTCACAGAATATACTGTAAAGTGAATTGATTATATTGTGCGAAATGATTCAAAGTTGTGGCGGGCTTCATTGCAACAAAACGCATGGCTTTCATGTGTGAAGTGAGTTATTTATCAATCCATTTCCTGTAGTTTGCAAAATTTACTGACCAACAATAACCATCTTTCTCTTTTTTATAATAAGATTGGATTTCATCTGCCTTGTGAGTGCACCTTGGATTGTCTGGCGTGGAATCCCTGTACTAAACACTGCGACTCTGGTTGTCGCCCAGTGGTTTTGGATTACAGATTACTAGCTGTTGTGGAGGACTGATTCGGACAGGATGACGTCAGAGCTGGAGAGCAGCCTGACGTCCATGGACTGGCTGCCGCAGCTAACTATGAGAGCGGCCATCCAGAAAGCGGACGCTGCCCAGAGTGTGGCCGCTGGTGGTGGGGTGGCTAAGAAAAACTCTCTTCTGGACCCTAACACCACACTGGATCAGGACACACAGAACAAAGATGGCAAACCACCGTACAGTTATGCTAGTCTCATTACCTTCGCTATCAACAGCTCCCCGAAGAAGAAAATGACACTCAGTGAGATATACCAGTGGATTTGTGATAACTTCCCATACTACAGAGAAGCTGGCAGCGGTTGGAAGGTGAGTCACCAGGAGCAAAGCTAGCCAGCCAGGGATTCTCTCGTCCACTGGAAAGTCTTGCAGTTTGACTTTATTAGAGAGTAGTAGTGATTGAATTTGCAGTTCATTCATGTCTGACCTGGTGGTGCACTCGGAAGGAGCGGAAAATGTGACATGCAATGTGATAAATTACTAAAAATATGCTTAGAAGCCTAGGGATGCCATACAGCACCCCCACCCCTGCACTTCAGCACCACTTGAAGGTGTCTCAAAAAATTCTAATAGTCAAGATTTTTGTTATTGTAAAGTGGCACCAAAAGTCTGGGCTTCCGAGGCCACTGACTGGTAAAAACCAGGATGGTGACGGTCTGAACTGTTGAGCCTCAGCCCCTACTCAAAGGGCTGTGTTGAAGTGGGGGTGCTTGGGCATCACTATTCACTGCTTTCAATCACATTTTGATCTGTCATAATTATCACCAGTTTTGATTACAGCACCATATGCTGCATTTTTCTCTTCTATATTAGTGTAAATAAAAGGACCACTACCATACATCAATTGCTGTAAGATTTGGTGTAGTGCTACCCGGCGTGTGAAGGGTGCCATATAAACCAAGTTATTGTTGTTGAAGTTGTTATTGTATTGGTGGCATTCGTGACTTTTACAGGCTCCGACACTCTTAAGTTTTCTGAGACGCCGTCCAGAGTAAAGAATACTATAATAATAAAAATACAAGTTGTTGTTGTTTTACGTCTGAGTGGAAACAGATCCCACCCCCATATTTGCAGGTCACTAAAATAAATCATGAAGTTCCAACTTCTGCCCTGGATTTTACAGTAGCTGTCTGTATCTGTTCAGTTGAGAAAAGCAAAGATGCTACACACAAGGCACTTGTCAATTTGCTTTTATTGTGCAGAAACCCCCAGAAGTTCATTAAAATCATTTCTTATTCATTTAATTTGATATTCGATAAAGAATAACTTTATTGTTAAAAACAACAACAACAACAAGATTCCATTTATAAAGCGCCTTTCACGTCAGGAGGACGTCCCAAGGCGCTGCACAGTTGGGTCATGACCCGAGCAGGGGGGAAATGGTCAGGGTGAGGGGAGGGAAGGGAGGGAGCGAGGAGGGGGAAGAGAGTCGAGAGGGGAGCTGAAGGCACGGTCAAAGAGAAAGGTTTTGAGACCGGCCTTGAAGGAGGAAAGGGAGGAAGCGGCGAAGGCACTGGGGGATGGAGTTCCAGAGCCTGGGGGCTGAGAGGCTGAAGGCCCGACCACCGATGGTAGGGCGGTTGGGGCGGGGGACGTGGAGCAGACCGGAGCCAGAGGAACGGAGGGTACGGGCAGGTTGGTAGGGGGATAGTAGATTGGAGAGGTAGGAGGGAGCAAGGCCGTGAATGGCCTTGTAGGTGAGGATGAGGATCTTGAAATCAATCCTCTGGGGGATGGGGAGCCAGTGGAGGCGAGTGAGGGTGGGAGTGATGTGGTCCCGAAGCCTGGTGCGGGACAGTACACAAGCTGCAGAGTTCTGAATGACCTGCAGTGTGGAGGGAGGTGGCGGGAAGGCCGGCGAGGAGAGAGTTCCCATAGTCCAGCCTTGAGGTGACAAAGGCGTGGACCAGGGTTTCAGCAGCGTGAGGGGTGAGGTAGTGCCGTAGTCTGGCGATGTTCCGAAGGTGATGGAAGGCGGTGCCAGTTGTAGTGCGGATGTGAGGGAGAAAGGACAGCTCAGGGTCGAACAAAACGCCGAGGTTCCTGACTGGCTTTGAGGGGTGGAGAGTGCAGCCTTGGATGCTGATGGTGTCAGCGCCTGAGGTGCGGAGGCGCTGACGTGAGCCAATCAGGAGGGCCTCGGTTTTTCGCACGTTGAGCTGAAGAAAGTTGTCTCTCGTCCAGGACTTGATGTCGGACAGGCAGGCTGTCAGGACATCGGTGGTCGTGGAGTTGAGAGTAGAGGAGGAAAGGTAGAGTTGGGTGTCATCCGCATACATGTGGAAGTTAACTCCATGTCTGCGGATGATGTCACCGAGGGGGAGCATATAGAGGGTGAAGAGGAGGGGACCGAGGACAGAGCCCTGAGGGACACCACATGAGACAGTACGGGGGGTGGAGGAGAAGCCATTCGTTGAGACAAAGTGAAGACGGTGAGAAAGGTACGACCTAAACCATTCAAGGACAGTGCCTTGTAGGTTGAGGTGGGAGGACAAGCGGTGGAGTAGGATAGCGTGGTCGACCGTATCGAATGCTGCCGATAGGTCGAGGAGGACGAGGAGACAGAGGGAGCCCTGGTCACAGATGGTCAGGATATCATTGGTGACCTTGACCAGGGCAGTTTCTGTGCTATGGGCAGCACGGAAACCTGACCAAAGGGGTTCAAAAAGAGAATGGGTGGAAAGGAAAGAGCGCAGTTGGGAGGCGACAACTCTTTCCAAGACCTTGGAGAGAAAGGGGAGGTTGGAGATGGGCCGGTAGCTTGATAAAAAGTAACAAGTCAGAAAATGGGCCAATGATGTGATAACTATTACAGAGGTAATCAGGAACGTTTGGAATTGGCTCTTGAGAATGAGCATTTTGTGTTTCCTTCACCAGATAGTTTGAACTTTAAATCAGTCTTAACGGCTGGGATCAAAATCAAATTCACTCACGATATTGAAATAAAAAAGCAACAATTTGATTAGGCTCAGGGAGAGATCCTAAGATTGGTGGGGTATTCCTTCCTGGACCTCAAGGCAACTAATTTCTGTCCTCCTCACACCTTGCTTTCCCCATCCCTTTAATTTTTTTGTCCTAATAAAGGGAGTGATTTTTCCGCTTGCTGAATTTGCTCTGAAGCTGAGATAAGAATATCAGAAATGCTAGACGAAAAAAGACCAAGGTCCAACTAGTTTGCCTTTCACCTTCCTGGTGGGCGCATGCACATATGTCCCAAACTACTTATGTACTATATTCCATAATGTTACTGTTCCCATCTGATGGGTTCCTTTAACAAACTGATCAAAGCAAGTGTGCTCAAGGGCATGAAAGCAACTTGTTGCAAAGGCTCTGTTGGTGTTTCCCCTTTAAGTAGGGCTGTCTGTTGGGTTTATGGAAACAGTGAAAGCTACAGTGACCTGGAGCAAAGGTCCCATCAAACCATAGCTGAAACAGTGAAGACGATTTGTGCTCTGTCGACCATTGAATGGGTTGTGTCAGCTTGGCTCACTTGGCAGCGCTCTCACCACTAGGCCAGAAGATGTCAGTAAAGCCCCTTATTTTAAATTTGACTTGAGCAGAGACTCAAGAGGAACTTTTTTTGGTGGAACAGAGAAGGTTGAGGTGAGAACTGATGGGAGGTCTTTAAAAGGATGAGGGGTTTTGGTAAGATAGGGAGAAATTATTTCTACTGAGTGTCAGATAGTTAGCAAGGGAGAGATTAGGAAGACATTTTCTTTGTGCACACACCCACACATACAGAGTTGTTAAGATGTGGAGTTCTCTAAGGTGTGGTTGTCGAGGCCCAGGATCCATATCAATAAAAAATACAATACAAAATTACGTATGTATAGCACCTTTCACGTCGGGAGGATGTCCCAAGGTACTGGACAGTCAGGGATTTGGACTTGAGCAAGGGGGCAGATAAATGGGGCTGAACGGATCTCTTTCAAAGGACAGAACAGGTCTTTGATCTTCTAAAAAGCTGTGCTTAGGCAAACAATAATGGACTATTTACACTGGTCAGTGAGTCAGTAATGAGAAATCTGAAAGATAATGACAAAAGGAATCAACGGGAGGTTAGAAAACATCTTTACATGTTTTGGTGGTTGGAATGTGGAGTTCTCTGTTATAAACCTGCATTGAAGTAGATTTATAGATTCTTTTCATCTGGTAGACATAGGTGCTTAAAAAGAGAACTGTTAAAAGTGTGGGGAGCGAGGAGGAGGGACTAAACTGAGTGGTTCCTGTGAAGAATTCAACCTGCACAGACTGGATGAGTCGAGTCGCCTGTTTCTATGCTTGAACATTCTCTCATTCTAAAGGTCTGGCCTCTTTGTTGGTTGAGTCATGAAAGAAATATTTAGCTGATAGAAAGTAACGTAACGAAAGGCAGGTACTTTAACTACCCATATTGTACAAAGATTCAGTGGGTTTTCCCAGTAGCAAGCCTTGAACTTTTGTGGTCACGTTGTGTGGGGAAGAATAATGGATAAAAATACATTGTTGTTATCTTAAAACTGGTTTTGCATCAAAATGAGTCTTCGCCATGACAGAACGCTTCATTCATGCCAAGTTTATACTAATTTATTTACTGATTTATATAAAGATCTCAGGAGACCATGGGAAATGTCAAGGGAGCTTTTCTTTGTACAATTGGTAATTCACTTCATTGTTGTTTGTAGAATATATTATTATAATTCCAGAGACTTATTAGGCTGGCTTGGGAACCCAGACTTCTGGTATCTAACCAGCTAAAACCACATATTTTACCATTGGGATTTACATGGGTCTTTATCCCATGTCTGTGGATGATATCCCAAGAGGGAGCAATAATGAAAAGAAGAGCACCAAGGATGGAGCCTTGTGGTACACCTCAGGTGACTGAATGGGGACGGGAGGAAAAAACGTTTACAGAGATGAAGTGATGGCTGTTGGTTAATGGTTGAACCAGGCGAGTGTGGTCTCACTGAGGAAGATGAGGGAGGAGGATGGCGTGATTGACTGTTAAATGTAGCTGAGAATTCCAAGACAAGGAGGCAGAGGGAGCCCTGGTCACAGAGAGAGGACGTTGTTTGTGACTTTGACGGCGCTTTGTTTGTCCTGGTGGCAGGGGGGATCCCAGACTGGAGGGGCTTGAGAAGGGAGTGGAGGTGTGAGAGAAGTTGATTTGAAACAACACATTCCAGAAGTGTGGCAAAGAAATGGGCTGGTAGTTTGTCAGGTTAGAGAAATTAGTTTTTGTAGTTTTTGTGAGGAGGGGAGTGATGACAGCAGGTTTGAGAGGGAGTGAGACGGAGCCTGAGCAGAGAAACTGGTTGACTGAGTCTGCTACCAGAGGGCAGAGGAGGGAGAGTTGAGTTACCAGCAGCTGGGTGGGGATAGGAGGCGAGGGAGCAGTTGGTGGGCTTCATTTTGGTGATGATGACTGAGAGGCAGGAAGGAGAGATGTGGGATGAGGGCAGTGGTAGGAGCTGTGGCAGAAGGAGTGGGGATGTAGAAGGCAGGGACATCCAGGACCTCATCGCACTTTGCATTGGATGTAAGGATTGAGGATGCATGAAAGGGGTCGTGACTTTGGGGTTATTTTTGGCCTCCACAATGCATGAAAGAAAGGTGCTGTGCAAGATGGTAGTGATGATGTGCCCAAATGCCAGCCAACTAGTCATACTAAAGAATGACTCAGAATACTAAATAGATTATTTGCATTTGCTTGTAATGATCCCTGGTAACTTTGGTCTTTTTGTGCTTTCTTACAGAATTCCATTCGACACAATTTATCGTTAAACAAATGTTTCCTGAAAGTGCCTCGGTCAAAGGATGACCCGGGCAAGGTATGTTTCCAACTGGTTCCTCAGGCTGCGTGTGCACTTGTGTATCAGTACTGCATTGATAGGACAGAAGATGTGGTTCAAACATGCCCTTACCAACAGGTTTGGGGTTGACTCCCTGCCTTCCCGACTTAAGGGCAGTGGTTACAGTGCCCACAAAATGTACAGTCATTTACAGTATACTTTACAGTATATTCTGTGAAGCGCTTTGAGATGTCTCGAATGCATGATAAGGCGCTATATTACATGCAAGGATTATTATAATGATTGCAGGGCTTCAGTTTCTATAAATCTGCCTTTCTAAATGATCCTGAGGCCTTCATTGTCCAAATTCAATTCAGTCTCAAACTTGTCACAAAGGACGTTTTAACCCCATCGTCTATTAAATCTTTAAGGTGTTTGTTATTCAATGGACATTAATTATCAGAAACTGTTAATTAAGAATTAGCAATGTTCCAGGATGCTGCATTTCTTAGGTTCCCCCCCCCCACCACCAGTACAATAATATGCTGGTGGGAGACCATCTTGTGAAAAATTGCAGCAATTTTTCTTTGTGTTATGCCTGGTTTGAACGTTGCTGTACCTATAGTTTGGATGTTCAGTGCCGCCTTCCCTCCTCGGTCAGGGAAACCCAACGTTTTTCCCCGTTCATTATATACTCATTTCAATCTAAATTCACTCTAAAAATTTGAATCAATTTCAACATACCCGATTGGTACATTTATATTGCAGAGCTGGTTTGTGGAAATATTTGTACAAAGCTGGCACAAGTCCTGGGTTCTGCAGAAACCACCCGCGTTATACTGTGGGGTGGATTCACAGCAGCTGGAACATTCAAGACATCTATACATGTGCAAACTTGCAGTCACAATTCATGGCCGTGAAGTTGATTACTACTATGTTCAGTCTGGCAAGTGCTTTGATGACCCACAATGGTTGAACGGACAGAACCTGCTGAAAAATGGGACCACTTCCAACATTGGCTTGCCCTAGGGTTTTGCTGGCTCTGATGGCACACAGGAACTGTCTCTTGACAGTCCGCATGGCTCCAGAGACAACTTTGCTGCCTTGTTTACTGATACCTAACATGTTTGGGGGAGGCACTGTATCTCCTGTGTGTGGTGCAGCAGTAACTATTGCTCTCACACCATTCTTTAGCAGCACATTGAGGCACAGATACTGAGTACTGATGACACTGCAGCACCCATCAGCAGGGATCAGGAGGCGCTGTATAAATGTAAATTAGTATTGCATTGCCACATTTTGAGCCTCCATTTACACATCCTGCAGGTATCCGGAGGTAACTTTGGTAACTCATTGTCTGCGCATGTATAAATGTCTCAATACTGGCTTGGAAGTAGTGAGATGGTGTCCCGTGTGACCTGCCGTTAGATAACTCTGCTATCCGTGCTGTACAATCTGTGTAAAATCAATGTATGTAAATCTGTGTAAACCCAATAATGGTATTCAGAGACTAGGAGATGTGCCTGACAAATGGCTTTGCTCCCAACATTTTTCATAACTCCACTTTTGTTATTTAGCAAGCGGAGATTGAGAAATAAAATTCTCATGGTGGTTTGTGCATGTGCGAAGGTCTGACAGCATCACAATACTTATACAGTAATATTGAGCAGAACATTGCTTGATCGCTTGTTTTAATTGATTTTTGGCCAAGGAATCTGATCGTCTGTATGTGACAACCCCGGGATTGTAGAGACTTGGAGTCCGGAAGCAGATTTTACAATGTGAGCTACCTCAGGGGGCAAATGAAATGGTAAAAGACGTATTAGTTTTAAATGGCTGAGGTCAATGTGAAAGAAGCTTTTTGTGAAAATGAAGACCTCTTAAACTAAGCCATGGAAACATACTTCGTTTAGATATAAATCAATTGGATTAGAGGTTGTTTCAAGTATTAACTGGAGAGTTTATTTTCAGAGCCTTTTAGTGCATGGCTTTCATTCACTGTCATGACTTTGGGCAAAATTGTTGATGTGTTGTGACTTGCCTTTGAGCCAAATTTAGGATTTTGAAATCAAAGGTTTTAATCCTTTCTGATTGCTCAACACTTGGAAAGAATGAGAAAGATGCTCAATTCTGTTGGCCCACTGTAAGGTGATGCTGGTATTGGGAGGGAGGCTGGTGCTCTTTACATGGGCGTTTGATCTAGCTTCATGCTACCAGTGTTGACAGGCACACCTCTTGAGTTGTCCTCTTAACAGGTCTGGCATGTCTTGCTGGAGCCCACACCCTTTTGCTGTGTGTTGTTTCTTTCCTTGCTGTAGTTTAAATTTGTTTTGTGCGCAATTCCTTTTGGAGCATTCCTGAGACTTCTGGAGAGAAGAGCAGGAGCTGAGTTGCTAGGTCCCCTCCCGACATTGAGAATAATTCAGGAGGCGATAAAGGTTAATATTTGATACAGCTCCTTATTGCACCAAAATGTTTTACAGTGGATTGCATTAAATATAATTTCTATTGTAATACAGGTACCTTGCTATGCACTAGGAACTGAAAATGCGGTCAAAGAGTTAGGTCTTGATGTGCCTTGAAAAAGGGGAGAGGAGGAGCGAGTCAGAGGGACTCTGGGATGGACCTCCAGAGAGCGGGGGCAATATTGTGATGGTGGGGCAGATGGGGTGGTGGGGACATGAAGCAAGCCGGTGTTTGCTGGGCAAAGGGAATGACCGGGTCGGGAGGTCGCAGCGGTGGGTCAAGGTGGAGATTGAAGCATGTTGAGGAGTTTGCCACTGGGGAAAGAGGAAGCTTTTTGATCGATCAATGAAGATCAGCCATTCTGCGGTGTGAGAGAACCTTGCACCAAGTGACTGCACCATTTAATAATCTTTGAATTTGATATCGCGCCTTATCACATCATTAACCCCTCATGAAGGATGTTTTATAAATGCAACTTGTTGTCATTAACATCTCAAAGCACTTCCAAGGATATACCGTAAAGTGGTGTGACATTGCGTGGGCATTTGCCTATCAAAAGTCACTAACAACATTAATTACCACAAGCTGATTAAAACACTTTGACGAAAAACACTATCAGAGTGCAAGTTCTTTCCTATTTCTTTCTATCTTCTTGTTCCAAGAGAGGTTCTTACATTGAAGGCAGAGTTCTCAGATCCGAGAAATAGGAGATGCTGTGATTTTTTTTAAAAATGTGCTTAGAAGCAAAGTAATAATTCAGTGCTACAGTCATTAATTTAATAATAATAATAATCCTTGCATTTGATATAGCGCTTTTCATGTCTTCTCGACGTCTCAAAGCGTTTTACAGAATATGCTGTAAAGTGAATTGACTGTAATGTTTGAGGGCGAAACGCAGCAGCCAATTGCACGCAGCAGCGTCCCACAAACAGTCGTGGATTGAAAATGACCAATTATTGTTTTGTGTTGAGGGATTATTGTTAGGTGTGTGGAGTAAGGAAACTTGCCCAAGGTTTCGTCCTGTCTGGAATTGAACACTTGCAAGGCGAGTGCTCTAACCACTGAGTTGTAGGACTCCACAATTTGGGGCAGAGTAGCACTGTGCTAGGAACCTGCCTGATCTTCAGAACCGACTGGCAGACGATTCTTTATCTTGTTTGTTATCTTACTGATGGAGCCCTTTCGTAAACTAGTTCTGTTTAAAGATGGTTCAGGTGTTTAATTATTAGCTTTGGGACGTCCTCCCGACGTGAAAGGCGCTCTATAAATGGAATCTAGTTGTTGTTGTTGTAGCTTCAACACCTGTTGTGCTAATGCTATGAAGTTCCTGTTTATTCAGTAACTTCACTGTCAAAAAGGAATATTTTCTATTCTTTTCATGGCTGGAAGTGGGAACCATATTTTGGGTGGAGAGCAACTGAATCTGTACTAGTTTATGACTAAAAGATGGGAGCAGTTTAGCATTTAATAAAGATTTCATTCCATTAAATGAATGACCAATTTTACTGAGGGGGGTGGTTGCCAAGACACTTTCCTCATTAATGCTGTAATGTGTTCAGTTTACATACCACAAGCTGTCAGACTTTTTCACATGTGCAAAATCCTATTAGAGGTTTATTTTTGATGACTGGTTCCCTACCAGCAGTGGACCCATCAAAAAAGGCCTGGAGAAAGTCATCTAATAAATGGTTGTTTTATCCACGACCATGATTTCCTCTTTGAGTAGGGGAGAAGATTGTCCAAAAACATTTTTTTTTACTCCAGCTGTTAGTAGAACATCACATGTATTGAAAAATGTTTGCACAGTACCAGGTTGTGTTGCAGTGAGAACAATGATCTCTTTTATAGCAGTACAGATAGGATGCAAGAGCTTTATTGGCACAATGTTTGGCTTGTTCTATGCTATATATTTTGGTTCCTTCCTAATTTGTATTACTGTTTTTCAGGGTTCATACTGGGCCATTGACACAAACCCAAAGGAGGATACACTACCCACTCGGCCAAAGAAGAGGCCACGGTCCGGAGAAAGGGTAGGTCTGTGAAAGATGCTAAAATTGTGGATGGAAATGGAAACATTGGGATAGGATAGAAATGCTGGCTTGATGTTTTGAATGGGTTTCATGCATTTGTCACCTCAAGGCAGATTTCTCCACTCGGTTCCTCAATGGTCTCTCCAGCTCTTGAGCATCGATTCATAGAAATCTCTATGAATCTGGATTCTCTCTCAAGCCAGGAGCTCCAGTCTCCCCATCCTTTCCAGACTCCGCCAGCTCCCATTGCCTCAACACTTGTGCTCCTGCCCCTTCACAACTTTCACAATTTTCTCCAGCCCAACTGAGCTTGTTCCTTACTCCTTCCATCCTGCATTGATGGCTGACGTTGAACCATTATGCTCCTGGAATTCTCTCCCGAAATCCCTTCACCTTATTTACGTCTTCTCTCACTGCTTTTGAAGAAATCTGAAGAATGCATCTCTTTGATCGTGCATTTGGTTAACACTTGAGCTTCTCCACCTTTCCTCCCTACTTAGTGATTTGCTTATTTCTCCGTTTCCACCAAAAACAAAGTCCAAATGATACAAAACTCTGCCACCATATCCTGACACCTCCCAGGCTCCAGACACCCCAGCACTCCACCCCCCCAGCAAGTAGCAACAGCCAAATGAATTGTAAATTAATTTGGCTGCTAACAATGTGATTAAAAAAAATTTTAAAAGGCATTTTAAAGTAGCTATTAATTCCGAAATAATAATCCTGGATAAAGCTTTAAATGTGAACTTTCAACTCTACGAACTAGTCTTTTGTTGAAGATGCTGAGTGTGAATGTGAAGCATTCACCTTTCCTCTACTCCCAGCACCACGCCTTTTGCAGAAAAAGCAGCAAGTAAACGGTGGGACATGGTGATAGGTGCTCCCAAGGGAATTGATTAGAACATACAAGGAGCATCAGTTCCATTTGTTAATTTTTGTTGGTACCTCTGGGTCATGGCGGACAACTTCAGCATGGACACTGTCCTGAAAAACTGCGCTGAGAAGGGCTGAAGGGCCCTCTGGTCATGCTCATCCCACTTCAACAACAGCGAAGTCCCAGTCCAGGTCAAGCTTGTGGCATACAAGACCTAAGTACAAACAGCCCTCCTTTATGGATCTGAGGGATTTAGTGGAGAAGCTTCCTCGACATATTTACAAAGTCCAGGATCAAGCAGTGAGGTGGATCTGTGGCGAACACTGGAAGCGGCTACAGGGAGGGATGGCTCTGGCCTACCCTGACCTGTCACTAAGCACCCTGGAGGCAGAGGGGGCTTCACAGCAGCACGTGTATATGCCAAGTTCCCTCGCCTTAGGACCTGAATTGAGGAACCGGTGCTGAGTAAGCCTGGTATGCGGCATTGAACTTGGACCTCGGAGAACATCAGGGCGGCTAGAACATTACAAGCTTTACCGTAAAGATCCACCAACCACACTGAAGGCAGATTTCCGTCAGAAAGCTGATAAGGAAATTCTGAGATTTGGAGCGACAGCTGCTGGAAGGCGTTACCTAGAGTCCGAGTTTGTGGACACGCGTTCATACATCCAGCTCCTGGAATCCACCTTGTTTAGCCTTCAGAGAGCCAAAGAGCTGCTGCATAAACTCTGTCCCTCCAATTGGTGGAACCATTGCTCAAAGGGAAGGTACGTGTGCCCGAGCTGCAGACAGGAAGAGGGTGGCAATGCTCTCACCCGTTTCATGGTACCTACCATACCTGGTGAGGGCTCAAACCTACTTTTGTCGGTTGTCAAACGACCAACTTGTACCTATCCTCCTAGGAGAGGAGGTAAGTGGGGTCTTCTTGGAGCTGAACTGCCGTGATTGTCAGAATCAAGCCAGTCCTCTGTGGTAGTCTCAGTATTCCGGTTCCTGAGCCAGGTGGATCCGCAGTATTCAAAGGCACTGCTGATGACTGCACAGTCAGCTTGGGGCAGGTAGTCAACCCAATCAGTTTCTGTTAACTCTGCAAGCAGGAGCTGATTAACGGGTAGGGTGGTCCTAGCTGGACAAGTAGCGGAAAAGTTTGCCAGACACTGATATCAATGGCAAGCTATGCGGTTTTAGCTGGTTAGACTCCAGCTGTACGTCAACACACATTCTGGAGTCCCCAAGCATTGGCTCTTGCCAACCTGCATCGAATACTTTCCTGAATTAGGTAAGCAGGATGTGTCCCTCCAGGGAAAAAACGCGCAATCCATTCCAACAATCTATCCCTGGAATTTCCATGTGTAGGTGGGATGCATGGAATTCTCAGATTGTTTTGGATACTGTTAAGCACGGTGATGGGTTTCCTCACGTGTCATAAAACCCGGCTGGCCAAAAAAAAACAGGAGGTCCATAGAGCCGAGACTGGACAGAAGCAGCAGGTTTCAGATTCCTGTCCCAGGAATCAGCAGCTATTCCTTGTGTTTGTCCATCTTCAGACCTTCCTCTTCATTGTTTCAGGAGAAAGGGGGAAATTTTGTGGAAATTTAATGTCCAGGAGATATACATAAAAGTCGTTTGTAATATCAGTGCAAATGGGAGTAAATGCAACTGATTCCTCAGTGTGTGCTGAAGGTTTCTCTGAAGTTGCTGAACAAGGGATGTTAGTATTCGAAGGTTATAATTAGTTGGTGCAATCATGTCACACTGACAATATACAAAAATAGTCAAAGAACAGTGCTCGGGAGCACGTCTCATCATCATGGAGGAGGGACCCTGGACAAGCTTCTCGGCTTAGGTTGAACCCATCTATAAACTTATAGACTGTAATTATAGACAATTATTATATATATTCGCTCATCTTTTCTTTTTATAAGCTCCAACTGATCTGAACCTCTGCCTTCTACATCCTTGCTCACACCAAAGTGAGCCTAGTGAGCTAGGCTCCACAAGGTTCCCAATGAATCAACTTCAAGATCCTCATTCTCGCCTACGTGGAGTCCTGTATCTCAATGGTTAGAGCACTCGCTTTGCAAGCGAGACACCTGTGTTCAGTTCCAGGCAGGGCGAAACCTTGGGCAAGTTTCCTTACTCCACACAGAGCCTAATAATAATCCCTCAAAAAAAACCTATAATAAATTGGTCATTTCAATCCATGACTGTTTGAGGGACATTGCTGTGCGCAATTGGCTGCTGCGTTTGCCCACAAATATACAGTCAATTCACTTTACAGTGTGTTCTGTGAAGCGCTTTGGGACGTCCTCCCGACGTGAAAAGCGCTGTATCAAATGCAAGGATTATTATTATTATTACACCCTAGCTCCTAGAAGTCCCTCCATCTACCTCTCTGCCACACTCCCTCTCTCATTGTACTTTTTAAATATCATGAATAAAACGTACCTCTTCGACCGCACCTGTGGTCTTCTTCCCTGCTCAGCGCCTGACCCCTTGTGAAGTGCACCAGCGCTCTCCTTTCCTAAGTGAAGGTGCTACATAATGCAAGTCTTTATCGTTGATTATGACAGCATGCAAATAGGCCATTCAGTGCAACGCGTCCATACTGGTGCTTATATTCTGCACAAGGCTTTTAGGAGGGACATCCTAATCCCCTCACCCATGCCCCTCTATTCCTGGTTTTAAATTATCTCTTATTTTAGTCTTTAAAATTCCTGAAAACTTTTCACATATATTGTTAAATTTGTTGCTTAGATATGTTCTATATGGAATCATAGAATCTTACAGCACAGAAGGAGACCATTTGGCCCATTGTGTTTGTACCAGCTCTTTGAAAGAGCTAGTCCCACTCCCCCGCTCTTACCCCATATCCCTGCAAATTTATCCTTTTTAAGTGAATTTATCCAATTCCCTTTTGAAACCTACTATTGAATCTGCTTCCACCACCCTTTCAGGCAATGTGTTCCAGATGGTAACAACTCTCTGGGTAAAAAAAAGTCTCCTCATCTCCCCTCTGGTTCTGTTACTAACAGGTTACTAACCTGTCCGCCAAAGGAAACAGTTTCTCCTTATCTACTCTTATCAAAACCCCTCATAATATCGAATACCTCTAATAAATCTCCACTCAACCTTCTCTGTTCTAAGAAGAATAATACCAAATAATAATGTGTTACTAAAATAATAATCCTTAAATTTAATATAGTGCCCATTTCATGTCTTCATATAACCCAGCCACAAGATTTGAATGTCAATGAAAGCAATAATTCTCATTCTAGAATTTCAAAAGGCAAAAAGTTTAATTTTAATAGATTTATCACATCTACTTATATGGCTTCATAAATTGATCTTTAGCTTATAATAAAATTTAACATAGTAGATGGTTGTCTATTGCTCTGTATTGATTATTAGCAGACATTAATGTGTCTCTTTGCTTCTCTGCTTCCATATTCTAGGCCTCAACACCATACAGTCTGGATTCTGAACCTTTAGGAATGGACTCCATCATCTCTGGAAGTGCCTCTCCAACCCTGGCAATCAACACTGTGACTAACAAAGTAATATGTTTTAATTTGATCTCTTGTTTGCTTCTTGTGGCTCTAGTTGAATGTTCAGTGTAGAAAGGGGAAGTTCTCTGCTGATCCACCCAGTGGGTTTATAAAATCCTTTTAAAAAGAATAATAAGCTAAAAATTCCACAATTTTTGAAGATCTTAATGAACTGGGTAGAAAATTACATGCAATTCTAAGGGAAAGTTTTAGGACTGAACATTTTTTATAAAAGGAAATATTTTCAAACCTTTTGTGATTATCTTAAATGCACCCTTTTTGTTGCTGAATTGCCAGGCAGTGGAAATAAATTTACTATTTACCCATCATAGTAATCGCTTCGGGACGCTACTCCGCATGAAGGTTGCTATATAAATGCAAGGTGTTGTTGTTATCATGACCTTCTGTGATCGTCAAGTCCCTTTAAGTCTGCCCTTAACCTTCTCAGCTCCAGTAAATGCCCAAGCTTCTCGAGTCTCTTGGTGAAACTACACTAGTTTCATTTACTTTTATATCCTCCCTTTCATTTCAGTAAAATTCTGAGTTAATGAGAATGTCAGTGCCCCTGGGTTAGACTATTGTTTAAGGTAAAATTTCTACTTTTCCATATATTGGACGTGTCTGTGTACGAGGATATGCTTTTCCTAAAGAGGCACAGAGACTTCATAGAATTATACAGCACAGAAGGAGGCCATTCAGCCCATCGTGTCTGTGCCGCTATTTGAAAAGAGCTTCCAATCAACCCCACTCCCAGCTCCCTCCCCATAGCCCTGATCAACTCCACTCCCACCGCGCTCTCCCCATAGCCCTGACCAACCCCACTCCCACCGCGCTCTCCCCATTGCCCTGATCAACCCCACTCCCCCGCTCTCTCCCCATAGCCCTGCAAACTTGTCCTCTCCAAATAAATAGAATCTTTATTGCCAGATAGAGGAAGTTTTTACACTAAGTGTAGGTTAAATTCTCAAATTGACGAGCTCCTGTTTGGTTGGCAGGTAACACTATACAACACGGATCAGGACGGCAGTGATAGTCCTCGCAGCAGCCTTAACAACAGCCTGTCTGACACGAGCCTTGCCTCTGTCACCCTGAACAGTGTTGGTTCCGTCCACAACTACGCACAGGTCAGTTCACGATTCAGAGAAAATGTCTTGTGGAAGCGATTTGCAGGTTTATTGGTGTTGTGTACTCACAGCTGGGAATGTTTCTTTAACTCACTCAGTATTGCTATTTACATCCCCCTGCTTACTGCAAGGCTACATTTCTGATGTACCTCGTTTGAAATTTAGGAGGGAGGTATGATGAGATTGGCAGTCTTTTTTGGCCTTTATTTAGCAAGCGATTTGGTCATTGTTTAACTTTTAAAATTATTTTTACACCACTCTTGCAGTGCAAATTACCCGTGGCTCTAATCAAGATCTCTCAGTTGGCCCGTGTGCTATAAATGAAACAATGTTTTTGCAGAGCGGTTAATCATTTGTAATGTTTGTATTACCAAGGCCAGTGCCTTGCGACATCCTCCCAACGTGAAAGGTGCTAGACAAATGTAATTTCACGACGACCACTGCATTCAAATTTAAGCTTGTGTAGCATTTTAGAAAATTTTAACATTGAGTCCAGTCTATAAGCTGGTTTCCCACAATTGCTAAAATAAACCATTTCCGCATTAAGACTTATTTTTGGTCAGCTAGGGTATCTGACACATGAGGAAACCCATCACCATGCTTAATGGTGTCTAATCCAGACTGAGTGATCCACATATGCACTCGACACATGGAAATTTCACAGTGTTGGAATTGAGTTCATGAAAAATTTATAAAATTTTGCCCAATTTTCAATTTTAAGACCACAGTCTTCAGTCTAAAATCATCATGAATTTCGGGCCTCTGACTGAGGTTGGTGTAGAATTTCGAGTTAACTTCTCTATTCTGTATGCGGTTGCGATGATGATTTTTGTCCATATTGGTAAATTTTGGAATGATGTTGCTTCTGAATCTCTGAGCGAGAGAATGTGTTTGTTTCACCCACAAAATACACAATCACTACACTTTACAGTGTATCCTGTGAAGCGCTTTGAGACGTCTCAAAGATGTGATAAGGGGCTATATCAAATGCAAGGATTATATTATTATTATTATTATTACAGGTAACGAACCGGGCTGATTCGGTCTCCCAGACTCTAACACCTCAGCAGCAGCAGCAACAGCAGTACAACATGCCTGAGAGAGACAATAAACCTCCCTTCTCAGAGTATAACTTTGAAGATCTGAGTGCCTCCTTCCGTAGCCTTTACAAATCGGTCTTTGAGCAGTCTCTGAGTCAGCAGGGTGAGTGAAATAGACTGGGTGTTCTCCAAGTGTTTTTTTTTCTAAGCACTTGATCTGGAGTAACTTGAGTGGGTCCAGTATACTTTTTAAATAAACATGAAATGTTAACAAATCTAAAGACCAAAGCAATCTGGTCAGTAACTCCATGGCTGGCTTTGTATTTTTCAGGGATTGATAATTATTTTAGGCGTTTTTCACTCTTCCCCAGAAAGCACAGGAGAGGAGGGGGCTTCAAGGTAGGAAACAAGCCAGAAATTTTGGGTGCGGGGCAGGGGGTAGACTGTAGTGGCAGAAGCTCATTCACAATATTAGCATGGATAGAGTGAGGAAGGGAGGAAGTCTAAGGTTACTAACCAGTGAGTATTATTAGGGCATGGCAGTATAGACACCCCTTGAATGTTGGGAGGCGCTATACAAATGTAAGTTGTTTTTGTTTGACACCTGAACTAACTGGTTTGCATGTCAATATATCAGTATTCGTATTTCATTCTTTTCAGGAATGATTAACCTGTCTTCTGAAGCGTCGCAACCAACCCACACGTCCTGTTCCTACCAGCACTCACCCAGCAGCACTGTCAGCACCCACCCCCACAGCGGCCAAAATAGTCTGACCAATAGCCATGCCAGCAGCCTGGGAGGGGGAGGAGGGACGCAAGTGCAACTGGTGCCCCATCAGCTCCACATCCAGCACGCCCATCACCAGCACCATCAACACCAACACCCACAACACCAGCCAAACCAGCAGCACCAACAACATCACCAGCATCACCATCAACATCAACAGCAGCACATGGCCTGTAATATTGGTGAGTAAGATTCACTCTCTACACCAAGGCTTTAGTCTATTGAGTAAGTAGGACCTTCACCTCTGTGGCTTAGTGATTAGAGCACTCGCCCCACAAGTGAGAGACCTGGTTTTGATTCCCGGACAGGGCAAAAAATTAGGCAAGTGTCTACTCCACACACCTTTGTTTATCTAGCAGTAAGTAGGAACCCGGTTGTTAGTCGATTGGCGGATTGCTTTCCGGGGATAATAATCCCTTTTATATATAAAAAAAATTTGGTCACTCAATACACGACTGTTGGTGGGACACTGCTGTGAGCAATTGTCTGCCGCGTTTCGCCCCCAAAAATCCACAGTCAATTCACTTTACGGTATATTATTTGAAGCTCTTTGAGACGTCTCAAACCCGTGATAAGGCGCTGTATCTATCAAATGCAAGGATAATTATATTATACCTCTGGGACAGAAGCTACTGGATTCAAGCCCTGCAGGACCTAAGTTGAAGTCACTTTTGGCTACCCCCCACTCCCTCCCAGTAGAATAGAAGGGGAGCATTATGTTGTCAGAGGTGTCCTTCAAATGAGAGGTTAAAATTGATGTCTGCTCTATCTCTTCAGATGAATATTTAGATCCTGTGGTGCTATTGCAGAAGAGAAGGGAGTTTGCCCAGTGTTCTGGCCACAACCATCTAAATTAATTAACCATATTAAATGTAGATATTGCTGTTGTCACTCACCTCATGGCTATTTGTGGGAATTTGCTACTGCAAAACAGCTGCTGTGTTTGTCTACAAAAGACGGTCACTAAATGGATTATTATCCCTGGAACGCGATCCGCCAATCAACTAACAACTAGGTTCCTATTTACTGCTAGGTAATCAGAGGCATGTGGAGCAAGGAAACTTGCCTAAGTTTTTGCCACGCCCAGGAATCGAACCTGGGTCCTCTTGCTTGTGACAAGAGCATGCTAACCACTCAGCTATGGGACTCCAGATGCTATCTGTTAGTAAAGGCCGTGCAGCTGGGAGGTAAGGAGAGGGATAGGGATGGGGTCAAGAGAGCTGGTGGTGGGCTTCATTTTGGACATGATGGAGATGAGCGAAGAGTGGGAGAGAAGGTTGAAGGTATGGAGGGAGGGATGGGTAGGGGCCTGAATGTGAGAGGAAGGTGGGGAGGGGGTTAGCGGTAGAAAGGGCAGAGTCAGCCTAGAGGATAATAATAATAATAATAATCCTTGCATTTGATATAGCACTTTTCACGTCGGGAGGTCGTTCCAAAGCGCTTCACAGAACACACTGTAAAGTGAATTGACTGTATATTTGTGGGCGAACGCGGCAGCCAATTGCGCACAGCAATGTCCCATAAACAGTCATGGATTGAAAATGACTAATTTATTATTGGTTTTGGTTTTGGAGGGATTATTATGAGGTATGTGGAGTAAGGAAACTTGCCCCAGGTTTCGCCCTCTGCCTGGAATTGAACTCAGGTCTCTCAGGATCCCCTCAGCTTTGGACTCAAGTCCAGCATCTCCTCGCAATTGCAGGAGAGGAAGGGCGAAGGGTGAGAGGGCGGGTGGAGGAGCCGGTTTGTGGTAGAAAAGAGATCCTGGGTTGTCCTTGGGCTCGAAGATTATCTTGGAGTAGAAGGTCAATTTAGCGGAGGCGAGGGCGTAGCGGTTGATTTTGTTGTGGTCCAGCCAGACACGCCGATGGACTATTAAATTGGATTTGAGCTGGGTGTATTCGGCAGCCTGCACCTATGTCTTGAGGGAATGGAGATGATTGTTCAGGAGGTCATTGCCAGGCAAAGGGTGAAAGCGTATTTTTGTAGTCTTATCCTCGTCCGCTGTGATCTCGGTGGGGTATCTGCTAAAAAAGAAAAATTTCAGATGAATTCCTTGTGGTCATTTTTCACTTCAATATGCTTTCCAAATATATAGTTGTTAAACTTTTCCCACCTGAATGCTTATCGCCAAACCTTCTATTCCTATCTGAGCATAGTCTTGCTTGGTTGCAGATAAAATTCTCTACGTAAATGCCATTGATGCTCCTCTTTGTCCTGCTTTCAAACTGTTTTGACTGGCATGCACGGATATGATCACTGATTTCTTTAAGTCATCAAATTGTCGTCTCTGATGTCTTGGACAAGGCTTGTTTTATCCGTTCAAATGCCTTTATTGTGCTTCCTCCCACTCAAACTCGTTAGTTTCTTTCATCACATATTTCAGTGGCTCTGCCAGTGTTGCTAACTTCGATATAAATTTTGCCAACCAATTTCACCATCCCAATATTCTCTTAATTCCTTTCTTTTCTGTGGGTGGCAGTATTTGCATTATGGTTCTTACCTCGTCTGGATCAATATTCAGACCTTTACTTGTTAATATATGTTCCAGATTCTCTTGTCCTTCCTATTTTGCGTTTCTTCCGGTTCAGTTTTGCATTCTCATCTCTGCATTTTTTAAGAGCCTCTCTTAAATATACAGTCAATTCACTTTACAGTATATTTTCTGAAGCACTTTGACGTCTCAAAGACGCTATAAAGCTCTATATCAAATCCAAGGATTATTATTTTTTATTATTAATCTATTATGTTCTTTGCTGTTCTTCCCAAATATCAAAATGTCATCAATAACAACCTCCGTGGTTTCCAATAACTGTGCTGCCTGCTTTTGAAAAATTCCTTAAATGACACATCCCAAACGGCACATGGTTAAACAATACTGGTCTAGTGGTGTATTGAATGTGGTTAGCTCTGCACACCTATGTATAAGTTACTTGCCAGTATCCTGTGGAACATCCAGTGTGCTGAAAACTTTGGGCTCTTTTAGATAATGAAGTGCTCTTTCAGCATTGCGCTGGAGTGTCAGCCCAGATAGTGAGCTCAAAGTCCCCAATGTGGGTCTTGAACCCACAACCTTTTGCTTTTGAGGGGAACGTCAGACCGATGTCTAGAAATTGCATAGAAGAGCTATGTTATTGACAGATTAGTGTATATCAGTATTGCATGTTTTAATTGCCTTTCACCTCTGCCTGATAAGTGACCAGCATTACATTGTTCTAACCCTCATCGTTGGTGATTCTGTGGCTGTTGCAGGCATTCCCTCTGACTGGTGCATGAATCTGGACACTCTGAAAGAGAGTTTCCGCATCGCTAGCAGTTTCAACTGGTCGGATGTGGATCTCTCCCAGTTCCAAGGTAGGTTTGTCAGCAATGTGGAGCTGTGTTCATTAGCCCGGCTGGTGACCGCAGCTCACTG
This sequence comes from Callorhinchus milii, assembly GCF_018977255.1. Lineage (NCBI taxonomy): Eukaryota > Metazoa > Chordata > Chondrichthyes > Chimaeriformes > Callorhinchidae > Callorhinchus > Callorhinchus milii. The sequence continues at coordinate 222,277 of NW_024704765.1, forward strand.
AGGCCCAGGTTTCTGCTCAGTATAAACAGAAACGTAATGAAATCCTCTGAGATCCTTAACTGTTCGGAACGTTACATCTATCTGTCTGTCCATCGCTCTCTTTCTTGGTCATGCGCTCTCTCGGAGTCACACACATACTCTCTCTCTCTCTGTCACACTCTCTCTCTTCTCTGCTCATCGCTCTTTCGCGGTCACTCGCACTCTCTCTCGGTCACTCGCGCTCTCTCACTCTCGGTCACTCGCGCGCTCTCTCTCCCTCAGACACTCGCGCGCTCTCTCTCCCGGTCACGCGCGCGCGCTCTCTCCCGGTCACGCGCGCTCTCTCCCCCGGTCGCCCGCGCTCTCTCCCCCGGTCGCCCGCGCTCTCTCCCCCGGTCGCCCGCGCTCTCTCCCCCGGTCGCCCGCTCTCTCTCCCCCGGTCGCCCGCTCTCTCTCCCCCGGTCGCCCGCGCTCTCTCCCCGGTCGCCCGCGCTCTCGCCCCGGTCGCCCGCGCTCTCTCCCCCGGTCGCCCGCGCTCTCTCCCCCGGTCGCCCGCTCTCTCTCCCCCGGTCGCCCGCTCTCTCTCCCCCGGTCGCCCGCGCTCTCTCCCCCGGTCGCCCGCGCTCTCGCCCCCGGTCGCCCGCGCTCTCGCCCCCGGTCGCCCGCGCTCTCTCCCCCGGTCGCCCGCGCTCTCTCCCCCGGTCGCCCGCGCTCTCTCCCCCGGTCGCCCGCGCTCTCGCCCCCGGTCGCCCGCGCGCGCTCGCTCGCCCCCGGTCGCCCGCGCGCGCTCGCTCGCCCCCGGTCGCTCGCTCGCCCCGGTCGCCCGCGCTCGCTCGCTCGCCCCCGGTCGCCCGCGCTCGCTCGCTCGCCCCCGGTCGCCCGCGCTCGCTCGCTCGCCCCCGGTCGCCCGCGCGCGCTCGCTCGCCCCCGGTCGCCCGCGCTCGCTCGCTCGCCCCCGGTCGCTCGCTCGCCCCCGGTCGCCCGCGCGCGCTCGCTCGCTCGCCCCCGGTCGCCCGCGCTCGCTCGCCCCCGGTCGCCCGCGCGCGCTCGCTCGCCCCCAGTCGCCCGCGCGCGCTCGCTCGCCCCCAGTCGCCCGCGCGCGCTCGCCCCCGGTCTCGCCCCCGGTCGCCCGCGCGCTCTCCTGTGCTCCGGGACGCTACCCTGGGTGAAGGGCGCTATATAAATGCAAATTGTTGTTGGTTTCTCTCTCTTTCTGTGTGTCAGTCACACTCTCTTTCTCGGTCTTGCTTTCTCTCTGGGTCGCTTTCTTTCTCTGAATTTCTGTCTGTCTGGCTATTTAATTCATTCTCTGGCTGGCTGCTGGCTAGCTCTATGTCGGTCTCTGTAGGTCTGGCTGGATCTCAGACAGCTAAAGAGAGAGACTGAGACAGACGAAGGAAGAGAGCGATCTGTTGCAGTTGGATGTAAATTCTTTGATAGCAATTGTATTTACATTTTACATAACCCTAATATCCGAGCGGTTTGGGGTATTGTAAAGCTCTGTAGGCGACTGATCTGATGCAGTTAGAACTGTTTAATTCTTGTCTGACTCCAGATTTGAATTGTTGGGTTAATCTCTCTTTTTTGCCACACTGACCACACACTCACACCCACAGACCTACTAACCCCGATGCACACATAGTGAATTGGCTGATTGACTTCATGCTGAGTGCTGGCTGTGTGAAACTGCATTAGACAAGAGGGAAAAACCATGATTCTTTGGTTTCTTTTTTTTGCATTTTATTTAGCTAAAATCCTTATGTTTGTGTTGCTGTAGTTTATTTAACAACAAAGCCTATGTTGCTTGTGGACCCGTTAATCCTTTGGCCTTCTTTTCCGTGGATTCTCTCCTTAACGCTCTGTCATGCCTTTTATCCACAGGTCTGATGGAGAGTATGAGACAGGCGGATCTCAATAACTGGTCACTCGATCCTGTTCAGTTTGCGGACTTGTGCTCTTCCCTAAACCAGTTCTTCACACAAACTGGTCTGATCCAGTCACAAGGGAACATGCATCCCGTTTGTCACAGTACAATGCACACGCAGAAACCAAACCAGCACATCAGTACAGGTATAGACTCCAAAAATATAGAGCTAGTTGCAGATTTTCACGTATCAATAAGATGTTTTGAATGGGTGATGCTTTATTTGAAGCATGTGATTTTTTTTCGTATGGGCCATGGCAATTCAGTTAATTGCTTGGATTTCACCCCCAAAGCACTAGGAAAGCACTTCTTTTAATTTAATTTAATTTTTATTTATGTTTATTTTGCAAGGGCAGGGAAACAAACAGCCATCATTAACAAGCAGAAAGAGAGTCTCTGTTTTTAACCTTCAATGAATTTTCATTCATTGCTAACTAGATTTTTTTAAAAAATGTTTGTTGAACTGCAGATTCTGCAGGCAGATTGGGCTGGTTCCTGAATTAGCCGATCTGAAGCTTTGGATGGAGTGTGCCAGCGATCTGAACACACTGCAACAATTTGGAGCAAATTCTGTCTCTCCAAAAATGTGATGAATGAGCCCTAAACTAACAAGCTGTGTGTCATTGTGGGCCCCTGTTTGTAATTCACAGGTGAACAATGACATCAGACAAACTACTGTCACGTCAGAGCGCTGAAATTCCTAATGAATTGGCTTCCAATTTAAATTCTTAAATTAAATAATAATAATGCTTGTATTTGATACAGCGCCTTATCGCGTCTTTGAGACGCTTCACAGAATATATTGTAAAGTGAATTGACTGTATATTTTGTGAGCAAAAGGATAACTTGAGGCCTCAGAAGGTGGATGGATCAGTTGTTCACCTGGAGCTTTGTGACTCGGCTCAGTCAGCCTGATGGTTTCCTCACAACGCCTCTTTTTCCTAACCTACAATTCACCTTTTTGCAGCATTTTCCCTCTCCACATTTAGCAGCTTCTAATTCTATGTCTCTTTCAAAATTAACTGTTCCTTTTCCTTTCACAGCTTTCCCTGTGCTATGTTTACTAACGCTATGTTTTAATTCTTGGTTTCTCAGATTCCCCACAGTTGTTTTACGAGCTTTGCCTATTGTAAATTGCAAATTTTATTTGCCTTTTCACAGATCCTCTGTTCTACGTTAGGACCTCCTTTCTTTTCGTTACATTACACAGATCTCTGTTTACACACCACTGAGACTTAATTGCATTTGACAGCTCCTCTGCTTTCTATTTACAACTAATTGGTTTCCCTCACCATAACCCAGCTTGTTTTGTCCTCATCCAGTTACTCCTGTCTGCAAACCTCCTGTTGGTACCTGCTCTTAATTACTCTTTACTCTCCACTGAACATGATTACAAAGCTCGAGGTTAAGGCTGTTAAGCTGCTAGGCAGTGGAAGCAGTGAGAATCTGCCTGCCGACCTGTTGTAAAAACACAGAGTGACCTGTCAGCATTCTAGATTAAAACCAGCTAGTCGGTGCCTATTGCAGAGGGTGTGTGTATGTGTGTGTGGGGGGGCGTTTCCTGTGGGAGATGGTACTGTTGTGAATATCGGTACTAGAATGTGTTCCATGAGTCAAACCACAATTCATCACTCTTTTTGAATAGAACTGAGTCTAATTAACCAGTAACCAAATTTTCCCTTTAGGTTATTTTCATTTGCTCTGTCTTTCCATCTCTCTCCTTCAGCTCTGCACAACAGAAGCACCTCAGCCACCCTTGGTTCCTCCCTCTTGAACCACCTGTTAGAGGGATTCTGATTGTACCCATGACTCGGTTTCCTGTGAGGATGCACTCAGGCTCCTCTTGTCACTGCTCACAATGACACACCAAGGCAGCAGCAGAGTTTACCTCACCGTGACCCTGGGATTAACTGTTTTACAGTCACAGAGAAAGCCCATTAAAATGACCATGACCTCACTTTAAATGTTTATTAATTCACACATTTAGGCACTGACACATACTCCTTTACATTGCTCTATGTGATGCTGGACATCCAAAACCTCTTTGTAATGCTTCCCCCCCTCAGTTAACCAGTGTGTAAAGCCCAGTGCATAGTTTGGGACATGACTTGTCAAGCGACTGCCAGGATGGTGGAAAGGCAAACTAGATGGACCTTGGTCCTCTTTCGCTGAGCAATTCTTATGTTCTTATTGTGCTATGTAGTGGTTGGGATGCCATCATGGCGCCAAGATTTTCTCACACACCTGTGCAGCATTTACAAGGCTGTCACCACAGGGAAACAGTCTGACAATTTAAAAAAAAGTCAGAAGATTTTCCATTTGCTTCTGTTCTAACAACAAGTTTTTGAATTAATATAATTTTTTTATGCACATTAAAATAAAAGATGGCAATGTTGGGGAGTAGAATACTTCTCTACTCTTTATTTCTAAGCCAAGTGCAGCAGAAGTTAGATGTAGACTGAAGCTGCCAACTCTGCCAGCAACAGGCAATGAACCTTAGCCCGAATCCCTTCTCTTCCAACATCCCCCCCACCACCACACACACACGCACATGAATGTTGCAGTAATAATGATGATGAGGCTCACAGGTTGGTGCTGTGAACTAATATTCAATAAGTTTTGAATTGATACTGTGCCACTAAATTCATGTATGACACCTGACTGTGAAAGAGAAAACACTTTGAGCATTTTAACTCCCCCCAGCCCAGAGGTGAAGGAAGAAGGACTTGCTACCAAGAATGTCACTCAATAAATTCTTCATTATCACAGTGGACTTTATTTTGTATCACAAATAACAGAAAGAGAATGAGTAAAAGGTTTGGAGAGTTCATGTGCTGGGCACATACGAGGAATATTGCATTTAATTTTCTACCTTTTTCATTTTAAAAAGGCAACACTGGAGGTAAATTGTATTTAATAGTGAAGTTCTAAAGTAACACTTTGTAATGATGGATCGAATGGCTTGTGGCAAAAAGACAGAAGTGAAAAATGCAATGTTCCTCGCAACAAGTAATGAAAATAAAACCATTTCCTTCAATTGCGTACAGTTCCACGAGTTGCCCATAATTTATTGGGACACAAGACAAGAGGTCGCTACCGACACTGGGTCCAGTTCTTTACACTGTTAAGTGTGTTTGTTTGCACTGAGGTGGTGATTACTCATTCCTGCGCCACTCTCTCACATACAGGAAGCTTGTACATTGACTCCAGACAAAATCTTCCTGCTTCAATGATGGGCCCCCCCGGGTATCCCCATCTCCCACCTCTCAGTAACCCAGGACCAGCCATGACAGGTAACTGGCCTGTATTACCCACTTCTCCCTGGGACTGACACTTTACTCTCTTTTACCCCCCTCCTTCTCTTCCCCTTTGACCTGCACGAATATAATCCTTACACTTGATATGCACGTTCTCTGCATGTCTGGGTCCTGGGTGCTTTGGTTTGCATGACACTGCCTGAAACTGCAAAAAGGTTTGAAATGTGAATAAATTGATGGTTGACTTGTATTTCAATTGATCCTTCATTCAGGTAAGGACAAGGAATCAGCAGTCTAATATTGCTTGTTATCCAAGTTGCGAATGCCTTTTTTATAATAAATTGAGACAATCCCAAAAAAGCTGTCTCCACAATGAGATGCTGACAACGGTCAATCACCGTGGAACGTGCACTCTAATTAATTAACAGTTGACTTCATCAGCCACTCTTCATTATTGTTTTGTGGTTTCACAAAATTGAATTCAGCTTGAACTAATCATTAACTCAGTTTTCATTTCTTTGAAGTAAAATATTCCTTGTAAGTAGCTGTCTGAACTGAACCGGCTGTGATGATTATAATAATTATTGCATTTGATATATCACATTGTTGAATGTCTGAAAGTACTTCATGGGATTTACTATAAATTTAGCAACTGTATTTGTAGGCAAATGCAGAAGCCAATTTACACACAGCAGCTCAATCCCGTCTAGTCAATCGCCACATATTCAGTCGTGCTGCCTCAAGAGTCAGAGGCTCAAGGTAAACTGACAGGTCGACTCTACTGTAAATTGGCTGCTACATTCCCCTGAAAAGGCCATGGGTTCTTCAACGTCCACCTGAGCAGGCCCTGACAAGACCTTGGCATAAAATTTCATCTGAAATTTCATCTGATAGTGCAGCAGTCCCCATCGCATTGCAATGTCAGCCTAGACCAGAGTGGTCCAACTGACGGCCCATGGGCCACATCTGGCCCTGGGGATGATTTATCCCGGCATTTCCCTCCCTCCCCGGTAAACCATGGCAGCTGCTATGTGATGGAATCAAAAACATTGGTTGGCATTCCGAGAAAGGTCATCAGTTCTCTTCTACCTTATGTGCTTTACTGTGATGCATCAACTTGCATTTATATAGTGTTTTTCATGTAGGATGAATGTTCTGTAAGAGCTTCACAAGGAGAATTTGAGATTGTTGAACAGAGATAGACAAGAGTTGATGGTTTTGAAGGCAGGGAAAGAGGCAGGAAATTTGATTTGTAGAGAGTGGACAATAATGGCTGAAGGTTCGGCCAGCAATGATAGGATGAAAAGATTGAGATATGAGCCCTGAACTGGATTCAGAGGAGCAGTGGGGACCAACAGGAGAAAGGATTATGAAAATAGGGTGGGCGAGAAAGAGATTTAAAAATCAACCTTACAAACACCACTACAAAATGGGTAAGCAATGACAGCTTTGGGAGGATTGAATTGACCTGTGCATTAACCGTTCCCAATTCTTTGTGACGCTGGTACGGACAGCCAGGCATCAATTATTTCAATTCTTTAGTTTAGCGTATCTGACCAGCATCACCCAAATGGCAGTGGGTGATTTATAATGATTCTTAAAAACTGAGAGCTTTGACCATAAAATTGTTTCAGATTACTCCTCCCTGCACTAATGTGATCAGCAAAGAAATAGTTTGAATTCCATTGCATGTTAGAGTATCGTTGTGCTCCCAGCCCGCACAAGCCTCCAGCATAGAGTGATATTTTCCTTTGGCTTACAGTGAATAATGAGTCATGTTTGAGTTCAGTTATGGTTTAAAGGGAGAATGAGTTAGCTTTCCTGAGGGCTGATCAGTAAATGCACTAGTGTAGTGTTAAGGTCTGATTTGAGGTGGGTAGGCAGGCAGTGGTCTCAGTGCTAACCTGGGTTAGAGAGGAGAATAAGCCAGTCAGTTTTCCATGCCATTGATCACAATTGAACAACAGCTTGCCCTTATATAATTAATGCCTTCACATAGCGTCACACAGCGTCACAAAGGAGATTACTGAGAAGAGGAAAGTTTGAGCGTGATGACGCATAATCAAAGACGACAATAAGTACATTTGTACAGTGCCTTTCATGAAGGGATTGGGATCAGCAGGGTTGGAGGGCAGGGAAGGTTGGGGTAGGAAGGTGACCAAAGGTGCTGTTGAAGAAGAGGGTCTTGAAGTGGGCCTTGAAGGAAGCAAGCAAGCCAGAGGGACGAGGTGAAGGGACTGTTGGGTGGAGTTCCAAAGGGTGGGGACAGAAAGGCTGAAGGCCCAATCTCTGATGGTGGAGCAGGGGACATGGAGCAGCTTGGAGAGTGGCTTTGAAAGTGAGGATGAAGATTTTGAACTCTATCCTCTGAGGGATGGGGAGCCGGTGGAGCCGGGCGAGGGTGAAAGTGATAGGGTCATGAAGCCTGGTGTGGGAGAGGATATGAGCTGCAGAGTTCTGAATAACCTGCAGCTTGAGGAGGGAAGAGTTAGGAAGGCAGACAAGCAGGGAGTTAGCGTAGTCGAGCCTGGAAGTGATTGATGTGTGGATGAGGTCTCAGCAGCCTGAGGGGAGAGGCAGTGGGGGAGCCGGATGGTGTTTTAGAAGTGAGGGAAAGCAATACAGGTCATTACATTACAATATAAGTACATTACATTTTGTGCCTCCCTCTCCCCTCCTTTGCTAGAAAGTGTGTTTGTGTGTGTTGGGGTGGGGGGTTGATGGGCTTGGATTTCAGTTGTTCCATGGTTGACAAGTTTCCCAACCCTCCTGAGTTGAGAATCAAACCTCCCAGCTTTCTCTTGGTTAACAGTTTCTAGCTAATGGGAGCCTTTTTGAAGCATCACCAACAGGTTGACTTGGTTGCCTCTGGACCAACTTTGGGATTCATTTCCCACTCCAGGCTCATACCTCAGTGCAGTATTGTCGAAGGTGTCATTTTACAGATGAAACGATAAACTGAGATTGTATTTGCCTGTTTGGGTGGACATTAAAGTTCCATGTGATAATTGGAAAAGGCAGTTTCTTTCAGTGTCCTACCCAGCAATCCAGGTTCATTCACCTCATAGCTATTTGTTGGAATTTGTTGAGTGCAGAATGGCTGTATGTACATATTTTGACTGCAAAATAGTTGCTACACTTGACACTAATTAACCGTGAAGCACTTTGGAGACGTGCAATATTTTGAGATGATATAAAAATGCAACCGGGGGGTGGGGGAGAGTAGAAAATATTCAGAAGTTAATTTCCAGTGTAATTGCTTTGAATTACAGGTATAGTGAGTTTATGATGACCTTGTGTTTACGGCTATAATAATAATAATCCTTGCATTTGATATAGTGCCTTATCACGCCTTCGAGATGTCTCAAAGCGCTGCACAGAATATACCGTGAGGTGTAGTGACGGTAATAAGTAATCAGTACTTGCAAATAACTGAAGCATGTTTGGCCTCCACATGATGTGTAGATGTTATAGAGTGCGCAAGCTTTATATATTACTTCTTGTTTTTCGCAAACGATTCTTCTTAGTCCAAGAACTTAAAGTTTCTATATCTTTTTTGCTCAACCAGGGCATCAAGCGGGAATGAACCAGCAACATTTGATGTCACCTTCCAGCTTTCCAATGCACAGACCGATGCCCCAGCACCACAACCCTGCAGATGACATCCAGGACGATTTCGACTGGGATTCCATTGTTTAAACTTTCTTCCCTCTTCCTGAAGGACAAGCCTTTTGGAAGCCCTTCCTGTGACATGACTCAGACATTCTTTTAGCTTCTTGCTTACTTGTGTCGGCCGATGCTGGCTACAATCGCTGGACTGACTGACTGACTGCCTGCCTGGACACAGCCGCCGTGACTGCACTAGAGAGCTGCACTTTTGGAAGGAAGGAAAGCATGCCTTCTATTCACAGTCACTACAGAAATGTGGAGTTACCGGGGTCAGCTGCAGCGGTAACGAGCAACGAAGCATTTTTTCTAATTCTGAACATTTTTTTTGTTTTCGTGTTTTTTTTTACAAACTGGGACCTGTGGGGATTGGCATCTCAAATAATGTCCCGTCTGGTTGGTGTGGTTCTGGTATAATGGGTTTGACAAAAGGAAGGTACTATTCAGTCTGATCTCGCTCCCTGTGAGTGGCATCTTCTGGGCCCCACGTGCCAATGTGCGGAGGAGGGAACAGAACATGAATAGGGATAATGAGGTGGTCTCCGCCGGAGTAGGCCAGGCACGCAGCTGGGAGATGTCTTTTTGCGTAAACAAGTTTCTTTCGTGAGAATTTTGATTCGATTTAATGGTGCTGTGGGGAAAACAAAGCTCTCAATTTTGTGCTGGAAATCCAGTTGCTGTACCAGTCGCTGTGTTGCAATCGATACCCGAGAGACGACATTCGAACACTGCAAAGGTGCTGTGTTAAGAGTCTGCATGAATTAGCATTTGTGCCCGCACACCAGCTTCCAAGTCCAAAAGGTTGGAATTCTCTCCCTGAAATCCCGTCGGCTGCTGAGAAAAACGACGACTCAAGAAAGCAGCTAAAATCAGGGCTAAGACAGTAGCTCCCACCCACGGCTGTGCAAAGTGTTGGTATCGGTCGTCTCCCATTGACTGAAAAAGGTATTGTTCTCTCACATTGAGCATTAGTGACTAGAGTCAAATAGTAATCTCCTTCGCAAATTCTGAGGCATCTGTGGTCACCTAAAGGCACGCAAAACAGGTTACAGAGAGAGCATGTAAGCTCTTCTGAAATGTTGAGCATCACTTTGGTTCTGCGAGTGCTCCAGTCACAGCTGGGGCTACTATTCTCTTCTCTGCAGACTGGGATGGGAGAGCACATTGCCAGCACTAGATGTGCAGCAGTGGGTTAAGTGACTCCGTCTGCTTCTCACACTTGTGTTGCAGCTCACCCCCAACCCCCACTTTTCAGATTTTTTAAAAAGTTTGCAGGGAGAAGCAGTGCTTAACTGCATTATAGAGCAGTGCTGACTGGATTATTGCACCCACCCTCTTCCCCCGGTTTCCTCTTCTCTCTCTCCACCACCCTCACTCCCCACCCCTCTTCCACATCTGTAGCATCTGCTCTCTGCTTTAATAGCGCTCTCAAAATTGCTGCACCATCTGTTGATACACAAATCTTTCTGCCCCTGCATTTAGAGATTTTAGGTCTTGAATTGTGTTCAAAACCAAATCTGCGACTGTCATGTGAACCTCTGACCACAGTATTGGGACAGGCGATGGCTCTGTTTGCGTTGGTGCACGGCTTCAGCTGCTCCTAAGCTCTCTTCCTCCTCCTCCTCCTTGCTCGGCGTTGGGTTGAGTGGCAGGTTCAGAGTGCGTTTTATATTTTATTTTGAAGCTGATTTTTTTGGGCCCGGAACATCAATCCTTGTCCAGTCATACAGGTCTGGTGGGCTGCCAGGCACTCAACTCGCTCTCCCTGCGCTGCCACCAATTCTAGGTTTCTGCCACAAGAGACCGTGGGAACCTTTGTGTAACTCACTTGTGGCAGAAACCAGGCATTGAACACTTTCAATCACGCAATATCTGCTGATCCATTGTGACTGGAGGCAGAAATATTCTGCAGTTCCAGGTATCAGACAGGGCAGCAGTGCAGGTTCTGACCCTGGCTTGTTGGCTTTCTGAACACTCTTTACACTAACTCAAGTCACCCCATCGAACATATACTGACGTGCGGAATAGAGCAGCGAATGAATTTGGGCTACTAGGCTGGCGTTTTGAGGACGCTATTGAAAGCTGGGGTTAGAGGTAGAATTTCTTACTGGGAAGCCTTTGCTAGAAGAAATCAATTTTCACCTTTTGAGTGGTGTGTTTGGGTTCAAAATAACGGTGAGCTGAGAGGGATGGGCTGGTGGGGAGTTTGGAAGGATAAGATCAAATGGGCTAGAGAGCTTGCCTATGCCTCTCTTAGAAATAGAACATTTATAGACCGCGGAAATCAGGGCCAATTACCATTAGAGCCATTGGGTTTTATTGAATCTTCCCTGCATCCATTAAATGAGAAATCTTATCTAATCCCGAGCAAACTGAAGTCGCTAAAACAGCTCACGTTTCTGAATTCCTGAGACTTCCATCTCGTGCACTTTTTAAAATCCACATTTTTCCATTTGAAATTAATCATCTCTTTCATTCAAAACATCTGTGGTTCCTTATTTCACTGCTTTAATTCTTCAAAGCATGTCTTTTGGCCCCACCTCTGTGTCTTGTCTCTCTCCACCATCCTGCTTATTTTTCATCTGTCTTTTTATGCCCTTTTTAGCAAGGAAGGCAGTGATTTCACAAAGGAAAAAAAAGTTACCGTCCAAACTCAAGGCACTTGACATGGTGCTTCCGTCTGTTTAACCTTCTCACTGGTGTTAACACATTGACTGTACTGGGAGGAGGTGTACTGTTCACTCCAACAGCACGTCCCGATTGTGTAGCATCCAGTGAATAAAATGTGCATGGAACAGATTCAGTTCAGTAAAGGCTTTTTATTCCATAATTCACGGCAGATAACTGGCAGTATGCTATATATGGACTTGTATCTTGTACTTTAACCAGAGATATAGAATAAATGAATTATTTAACAGATAGTTTGGATTCTTGTCCTCACATGATCTCAAATGCTTCCATGTGCAGTTCCGTGTGCTAGACAGTCATTCTTGGGTTATTCGTCAGCAAATAAATGCAGATCACATCCATGCTCTTTCTTTTTAGAAACAGAATTTAGTGAAACAGAGGGGTGAGTGCAAACAGCCAGTGCTGCCGGCGAAGAAGTGCTGGAAGCTGACGGCCAGTGACAGGTCACAGTGACAGGATTAAGACAGACAGTCAAGTGACTGAGATCAAACAGAAGTCGCTGGGAACACGCAGCAGGTCAGGCAGCATCTATGGAGAGAGGAAAGTGAGTTAACATTTCAGTTTGATGACCTTTCGTCAGAACTGGAGAATGTTGGAAGCGAGCAGATTTTTTAGTCTAATCGATGCCTTTAGTCGATTGACTGAGGCCTGTTGCAACATCCCAAGATTGATGTATCAGTTAATTACAATTTGAGGGAAAGATTCCTGGAGATGTTTGCATTAGAAGGTTGCTAAAAATCTGCCTTTTTTGGTGGCACATACATACAAGCTCCATTTGGTATTGAAAAGTATTTTATACAGAAGCTGCATTCAACACTTTTATGCCATTTAGTTTTATGTTCCCCTCTGCACTGTTACTGATTTACAGCTATCATTTCATCTTTGTTGTTTTAAACATAACATTTTGCAGCACAGACTGGAGAGACTGGGGAAGAAAGTGTGTCACTCTCAGCTGCCAACACCTCTAGCGTGGAAGGAGAATGTGTCCATAGCTGAAACTAAATGTTGTGAAGCACAAACTAGTTTAGGGAGAAGTCAATCCAGGACTTTGCTGTGTAGCTTTCTCTATTGTGAGTGGGCCGGGGGAGGCAATGAGGTGATATTCTGTATGGTACAGAGTGCACAGTGCAGGAGCTCTTCACAAAGGCACCCTGGCACGGACTTCGTAGCCCGTAGCCCGATCACCCCCCCCCCCCCCACCCCCACTCCGCAGCAAGTGGTTCGGCTTGCTTGTAGGCCGGGCTTCATTTGTGGGCTTCCTGTGGAAGATGGCATGGATGGCTTGGGCGTGGGGTGGAGGGGCTGTGCTTTTGTTTGTCTGTATGTGAATGCAAAATAATATTTCTTCTAAGCCCTTGTAGGTAAAGTCAGCCAAATTTGGGTAACTCAAGCGCGCCTATAGGTTGAGAGGGTGTTGGCGTTCACACTGCGTGAGCAGGCTGCTGGTGTGTTGGTTCCCTGTGGGTGCTGTGAGTGCTGTGTGTGAGCTGTGTGAACAGGTTTGTGTTAAAGCTCTTGTTTGTTAAGGAAAGAGGCAGTAAAAAAGTATCTCTTGGGAGAGGCAGACTTGCGCGATATTGAGCAGATTGGCCTGAGGCCAGGTCGCGAAATACCGGTTTCTTGGGCAGATTTCAACCATTAATTGGTCGGTAACTATAGCTTTGCTGCCACTTCATCCTCTCACTGTGTCAATCATAAAGATACTGCTCCATTCACAGTTACACCTGCCTCTCTCTCTCTCTGCGCACTCCCACTTCCAGAGCGCGCCACAGTTCTATCACCTCACCTAGTCCCCTGTTTATATCCTCCTGATTTTCTTGACTGCTCCCTCCTCCTTGGCTGGAGTTGAAAACACTCATGTTCAAACCCTTTCAAGCCCTTGCACCTCCCTACCTCCCCAATCTGTTTGCTCCCCAACCCACTACCTGCTGCCTCCGCTCGACTGGCTCCAGCCTCCTGCATGTCCATCGGTGGCCGCGTTCTTTCAGCCACTGAACTCGGGTACACTCTCCTATGCCTCCGCCTCACCCCCTTCCTTCCCCATCTTCAGATCGTGCCTGAACACCTTCCTCTTTGACCAGTGCCTATGGGCACCTCCCCCTGGCTCAGCGTTGTGCGCTCTGGGACTCTGCCCTGAATGAGGGGACGCTGTGTAAATGCAAGTTGTTGTTGTTGAAGGACCTTTGCACTTTAAAATTGGAAGTTATATATTGAACAGCACAAAGGCCAGCACAATATTCTGCAGCTCTGCCCTCCTTTCCCACCTCCAGGGAACACATTATTGCACTGAAGATTCTCTTCAGATTGAGGAATAGTTGCTGAATGAGGAGCCCTGCATTTATAGGACATAGGTCAATAGGACTTGCAATCGGTGTTGCCAAGCCTGAGAATGTGTGTGTAATGACCTGTCAATGCCCCGTGTGCTCACAGACATGCCAGCTGTGGAGACTCCCACCCCTTCCTGACGTGTATAGAGAAAAATGGTCGAATTCTAGTTAAAACCTTTTGATGGAGGGGATCTGTTCAAGCTCCTGCTCCTCTCTCGCCAGCTCCCTCACATCCAGGAATGTTTTTAAAGCAGCATGAAAATTTGAATAAAAAATAACGATATTTTCTAAATACATTTTACAAATATATTTTTTGAAATTTAAGCTCTCTGGCACCGCTCGGGATGAATCTCCTCTAGTCCAGGCTGATGCTCCAGTCCAAGTGTGGGGGACCGCTGCTTTGTCCTTCGGATGAGACGTTAAATCGAGGTCCCGTCTGCCTGTTCAGGTGGACGATAAAGATCCCATGACACTATTCAAAAAGTGAAGGGAGTTTTTCTCTGGCCAGCAGTCTCTCAGCTAAAATTGAATCATTCACTTCACATTCATTTGTTTGTGGGACATTGCTGTGTGCAAATCGTCTCCTGCGTTCACCTACACATTACACAGTCACTACACTTTTTACAATGATACTGTGAAGTGCTTTGAGGTGTGAAAAGGCAGTATATCAAATGCAAGGATTATTTTTATTAATCTTCACTTCCCCATTTAAAAAAAAGTACAAAGTGTAATTTCAGATTGTTTTAGACTGGGATTGTTCAGCATCTGAGGCTCCGAGATTCTACCCCGTCTTAGTCTGTCAAATCCCTTTGCTTTAAATTTGATTGTGTAAAATACATCAATTCAGTTTCAATTTGGAAACTTTTACGCTGCAGTTTTCTTCTTAAAAAGAAACGGACTTCCAAATTAAAACTGAGTTTAAGATTTGTTTTCACAAATTTGCCTGATCTTCAATGATGCACCAAATGGTCTGACAGATTGGGACGAAGGCTAAAACTAGGGTGAATTTCAGGGCATCTGAAGTCTGTGTAAAAGCGAGTGCTCGGAGCAGAGGGTGTGGTGGTGGGAGACCGAAGAGTTAAAATCATCTTCATGTTGGACTTGCAAACGCTCCTCTGTGCCTGCCTGTGGCCAGAGGCAGATACGGGCTGATTTCATCAGCAATTTGAACAAATCTTGTTATTTTAAAAAGCAAAGGCCAGGAAGTGACACAAATGACAGAGAATGCGATGGCCTGAGACGGCACAAACTGGAGAGAGATGTATTTGATGAGCCTTCCACCAAAGGGGGTCTCCTACACATCAGAAACAGGAATGTTTCCCACCTTTAAAAGATGGATTCTATTTTTTAACAAAGTAATCATTGGAACTGAGAAATATATAAAATATGTATATATATATATATTATATATGTAGTGTAGCACGTCCTTAAAACAATTCTTTTTTTTCCCAAAAAATATTGACTTTCGGCGATGATTCAGTCTTCCCCTGGCGAGATCAGAGAGGATTGAGAGGCTGGTGGTAATGAGTGCAGTTGAGTTCTGTTAGACAGACTGAAAAGAGTTGAGCCAGTTCTTACAGGCAGTTCTTCCTTCTCCGGGAGGGAATAACCTTCACAATCTGGCTCTTCCCAACGGAATTATCACCAAACGGAGGCAGATACGGGCTTGCTTCAAACTGTTCCCCAAGGATGAAATGCACATTTTGACCATTGAGCGAGGGTTCCCTGAGCGCTGGGGCTGAGATTGGAAGGTGTGGAGGGAGGTGCCGAAGATTTGTTCCAAAGGAGAACTTACCTCAGCCAGTAAACTCTTGGTTTGAATGTTGAGTGTCCCGAGTGAAGGGAGACTTGCGAGAAAATCAGACTCCCGAGAAAATGCCGTGAAAATTCCAAGACCAGGGCCTATTATTTTACTGTTAATAAGTAGCAGAATTGTTACATTAGCGATTGTTGCTGCCATTGAGTCATTGCTTGAGGAGCACGAGAGGGTTTAAGTGGTGAATGGTTCTTTTCCTCCTTGTTCATTCTATGCTGGTGGGTTTCAAGGGATCTTTAGTTCATCCACAGTGCAGTGGATACTGGCTGCTGATGTAGCTGTCCATGTTGACCAGGACTGTTCTGTGCACTCATTCCCAAACTACCAGTGTAGTGAAGAACCAGATTTTTCTGTTCTAAAAATCCTTGTGATCAATTTCTCTGGATATTTTGGAAAATTAGTTATTTTGGAAAATGGCATCCTTATTTGATGAGAGCAAACACGAGAGCTTGATTATTGGGGATGTAGTGTGCGGTATTTCTTAACGGAGATTTCTTAATGAGGAATCCTCTTAGAATTTCCATTGAACGATGAGAAATTCTGCTCCGGAAGTAGATTGATTCCGTGTGGATTCCTCTGGGCAAAACCGATTTCTTATCAAAGACGTTTAGGATATACAGCAAATTATCTCCAGTGTGTCAAACAAAGATTACTTTATTAACCTGAACCGGGATGGGCAGAAGGCCATGGCATCAACTGTGCTTATTTTAAAGTTTTTTTCTTAGTAAAATAATAATAATAAAGGTTGTAACAACGCCTCACGCAATCTGGCCACAGATTCTTACAAGAAACCATTTCAGAAACATTGTCATTGAATTTCCGAAGTGCTTGTGTGCAGGTTCCCAGGTTATTTTTTATCAAAGATGGAATGCGAGTTTTTTGAAATACGAATCTTTGGTAGTACCTGATCTTGGGTTGTTTAATATAAGCCACTTCCCATGCAGTGTGTCCAAGTGCCACTCACTGTGAGGCAGGAGGCAGTAGAAGCAAATCCAACTCTTTCTAAGTATAAAACGGTGCTGGCTTTCAAGGCACATTTTAAAGAAGTAAAAAAAACATTTTTAAAAAAAGTTTGATGTGGTGTTTATGTGCTTAACTGTAAATATATTATTTTTTGTCTTTGAAATTGTCCTTTTATTTTCTGGGGTGGGAAAAGGGGCACAGGGGAGAGAATGGAGTTTTATTATATAGAGGAATACGAAGTATTTTGATATTGTGGATTCCCAGTGATGTATATATATATCTATGATGTATATAGTCTTGAAATCAATATGAATTTTTTGTGAACAGTACATTTACCTGTACGGCTGCTCAGCAGTCAGTGACTCAGTGTTTGTATGTTTTTTGTTATTGCACGTTTTATTAATCTTGCTAAACCAAGAAATGCACAGCTATCATTTGTATCAGTTTACTGCTGTAAAGTAAGTGGTTGCTGCCAGTAGTGATATGCATGGATGGCCCTTACAATAAACGCTGTCGCTTCTGTACATGTTTAAGGGCTTCTGTTCATCTTAATGATGTTTGTGAGGACTCACAGCTACATGCGTCTTCACAGCCACAGGATTCACCTCTTCGAAACCTGAGCTTTTGCACTTGTTTGTTTATCGGTGTGTTACATGTTTGGGTCGGCTGTTTCAAAGGACGTGTTCAGAAAGTACTAATGCAGATACAGACCTTCACTCCCACATGAGCCGAGGGCTGGTTACAGCTGTATCCACACTGCCTGCACCTTGCGTTTCCTATTAAAATAAAGTGTTTGTTTTGTGTGAGCGGAAGATGATGGTTTATCCTGAGAGAGTTCAAGGTCTATTCGCTGTGGATCACGATAGCCCATCTCAGGCGTGCCGCAAACAGTAATTTGTATCTACACAGCACACTTCACACGTGTTAACAATGGTGGAGCTTGAGGTCGAGCGGAGAGAGAGGAGATGACCCAGTTGAAGAGGAAGGTCTCAGGTGCTATCTGACGATGGGCAAGGAGGTGGAGGGGTTGTGGCAGACAGTGACAGAGCTTCGGGGTAGGGGCTAATGGAGCTGGTGGGGGTGAGGTGGTGCTCTGGGTGACCATTCCCGATCTGGCTGACAAACCTTCCAATAAATTTGTCATTCACTTCACAGCTGCTTGTGGGACATTGCTGTGCACTAGATAGCTACTGTGTTTGCTTAAAAAATACAGTCGCAACATACAGTAGTCTTTAATAATAAGGATTTAGATGATTTACTGTATAGTGTAGCGACTATTTTGTAGTGAATATAGCAGCCGATTTTCTCACAGCAATATCCCACAAACAGCCTTGGAGCAAGTGACCCCAATTTTAACTGGGGGATTGTCGGCCAGGATACCAAGAGAGAGAGAAACCCCTCTTTTCAAATAGTCCCACAGGATATTTAATGTCCCCTGAACAGGCAGTTAAAGTCTCATCCAAAGCACGGCACCTCCAACAATATTCAGTACAGCCTGAACTGGAGCATCAGCTCAGTCTGCGAGTTCAAAGTGGAGAACCCACAACTTTATGACTCTGAGGTTGGAGCTCTACGAACTCAGCCGGGCTAAAATCTTATACCAGTTGATCTATAGACCTGTGATGTGCCTTGAGATGTTTTGATGTGTTATAGAAATGCAACATCCTTCTTTATCGATTCGCCAATCGTTATTAAGTTGGTATTGATTCAGGCCAGACCCTCCCCTGCCTTGTCTGAAAATTAAAGGTTCCAGAACTAAACAAAGCCGCCTAAGCTGACACCTGTTGTTATCCCGATCGCAAGGTAAACAGAGGTTTGTGCAGTAAGGAGTAAGGACTAAGCTACAGGACTCCATGGTTGAACAGGAAGGTCTTCAGGTGTGAATCTGAAAGGGGGGAGGAGCACGAGGGAGAAAGTTCTGAAATTTCAAAGTGGTGATCATGCAGTGAGCCAGTCGAGCGGAGGCAGTGGGTAGTGGAGTGGAGAGTAAGCAAGTCAGAGAGGTGGTGGGGGGGAATGCCAGGGGGTGAAGGGATTTGTAAACTAGTGCGAGGATCTTGAAGTCGATCCGTTCAGTGATAGGGAGTCAGTGGAACCCTGCGGGGACTGGTTTGATGGGGGTACGGAGTTCAGAGCGGGTGAGTACGGGTGGCGGACTTCGAATTTATTGGATTTTGTGGACAGTGGAGCTGATGCCATAGACGGTGGAAACGGAATATTTCTATATGTTTGTTTCAATTTATTCATGCAGTGAAAAAAATTAAGAAAACATCAACCTCATTGGCAGATATGGGGCTTGCAGTACCAGCAACGCAACACAAGGCAGCAGCAACCATCAGACTTGATCACTGGGTTTGGCAAATTCTCAATGATTGAAGAATGATTCTTAATGATTCTTGTAACCGAACCTGAGAACAGGAGAAATTTAAAGGTCATTTTCCCATAACAGATATCAACGTCGTTATACAGTGTCGGCGTTTGCTCAGCGTTTGCTTAGTGTTTGCTCCTGCAGGAATCCGATTCCAACAACAACAACGCCCTGCATGTGGGTTAGCGTCCCTGCTCTTTCCCTGCCCCCCTCTGTCCAATTGTTTTAAATGACCCCCCAATCAGCTCTGCTGTACCCCCTCCTCCCGCCGCAGATCCTCTGCCTACCTCCCTTCTGACATCCCTCAGGGAGAGGAAGTCTTGCTGAACCTCTCCTTTTAACCCCCAAGTTACAATCTGGAAATCACGCCCTCTCGTCCTCGAATACCCGGCCAGAGGAGAGAGTTTACTGTGATGTAACGGCTCCCACATCAGGAGAATGTCTCATTGTGTGTCATGGGATCTGTTGTGAAGTGTAGTGACTATCAGTAGAACAAGAGGGCACAGGTTTTGTGTTGTAAAGGGAAATGTCAGGGCAGAGAGTGGGAAGTATCTTTACCAAGTGGGGATTTGATGACTGGAACAGGCTACAGAGAAGTGTGGAGTCCTGTAGATCAGTGGTTGGAGCACTCGCCTCGCAAGCCAGAGGAGCTGGGTTCGATTCCTGGGGGAAACCTTAGGCAAGTTTCCTTACTCCACACACATCAGTTTACTAGCGGTTAGTAGATTGGTAGATTGCTTTCCAGGGGTAATAATTTCTCTAAAACAAAAAAAATCCAATCACTCAATTCATGACTGTTTGTGAGATGTTGCTGTGTGCTGACTCGTTTAACCCACAAAATATACAATTAACTTTAAATATATTCTTGGGGGTGGAGGTAAGCGGGTCTCCCTGGAACTGGTTCCAAGGTGACATGTTTGACAATGGAGTGTTGGACTCGAGCCAACTCTCTGTGGTGGTCTTGATGGTGATCCTGTCCCCTCCACCCTCGCCCGGTTCCATTGGCTCCCCATCCCCCAGAGGATAGAGCTCAAAATCCTCGTTCTCACCTTCAAGGCCTCCACGGTTTTACTCCTTCCAAACTCTGTGTCATGCTAACTCTATATGTGGAGTCCTGTAGCTCAGTGGTTAGAGCACTCGCTTTGCAAGTGAGAGACCTGAGTTCAATTCCAGGCAGAGGGCCAAACCTTGGGCAAGTTTCCTTACTCCACACAGAGCCTAATAATAATCCCTCCAAAGCAAAACAATGATAAATTGGTCATTTTCAATCCATGACTGTTTGTGGGACACTGCTGTGTGCAATTGGCTGCCGCGTTCGCCCACAAATATACAGTCAATTCACTTTACAGTATATTCTGTGAAGCGCTTTGAGATGTCGAGAAGACGTGATAAGGCGCTATATCAAATGCAGGGATTATTATTATTATCCAGGGTTGGCTCCATTCTGACATTCCATTACCAGGCATGTCACCTTGGAGGCAGTTCAGCTGCAAGGAGACCCCACTTACCTCCCCCCACCCCCCCATCCTTCAGCCGATCTGCCCCCACCCTTTGGAACTCCATCCCAAAGTCCCTTCACCTTGCCCCCTCCCTTGCCTCCTTTAAGGCCCATCTCAAGACGCTTCTCTCGACAGCGCCACCATTCTACAGCCACCCTCCCTGCCCTCCACCCCTCCTGATCCCAACCTTCTGCTCGGGTCCAAATTCTTGACCCAGGCACTGGGTGCAGGGAGTCCTCCCACTCAGCTCCTGTTAACCCTACAAGCCAAAGCCCTAATGGGTAGGGTGGTCCTCGCTGGACAAACAGAGGAAAAGCTTGGCCAGACAGTGATATCAATGGCAAGGTTTGTGGTTTCAGTTGGTTAGATTCCAGCAGTTACCCCAACGCACGCTCTGGGCTCCCCCCAAACCTTGGCTCTTGCCAACCTGCGCCTAATACTTTCCGGAATTTGGTAAGCAGGATGTGTCCCTCCAGGGAGAGAGAGCGCATTCCATTCCAACAATCTTAAGCATGTTGATGGGTTTCTGCGTGTGTCAGACACCCGGCTGGACAAAAAAAAGTATATCCTGTGAAGTGCTTTGAAGCATCTCAACGGTGTGATAAGGCGCTATATCAAATGCAAGGATTATTATATTCTAAAGCATGGTTGGTGTTGTGATGGAAGGACACTGGGCAGATCTTCTGGATGAGATCAAATGAGACGAAGGGTTATTTGATCTGAAGCATGATCTTATCTCCCCCTCCCCTGGGGAGCCATCTAGTTTGAAAGAAAGCTGACATTAGCTGACATCTGTGTTGTGCCTCTGAAATACTCTGGAACACTCTCCCTCAATCCCTCCGTCTTGGCCCTTCTCTCCCCTTTTTCAAGTCCTGCCTGAAGACCTACCACTTTAACCATACTTATGGCCACTTGCCCCCACCCCACCTGCCCTCGGCTCAGAGTCAGGCTCTGCTACTGTTAAGCGCTTGGAGACGCTAACCTGCGTGGAGGGCACTATATAAGTATAAGTTGTTTTTGTCGTCGTTGTTGTCAACAGTTCAGTTCTGTGTTTAATTCAGTTCTCACCAGTGAACAGCCAGGAGAAAAGCAGCCATTCCTCACGATGTCTGGAGAGAACAACTCCTCACAAGTCAGAGGGCATTTGACCCCTTCAGCACCAGACAAAAACTAGTGTAACAATGCTGGACTTTGTGCTCACACTGACACCTTTCCGGCCTGTGTTTGGGTACAGAGCATGTGATGCTGAGACGACAAATTGGAAACGATTTGAGAAAAAAAACAACCTCAACATAGTCTCCGCGTCCCCCAAGGAGGCCTTGATTAGGAGCATTTGTTGGTATCTGCTTGTTGATGAGTTCAACAACAACAAAATTACATTTGTAAAGCACCTTTCACGTCGGGAGGACGTCTCAAGGCGCTGAACAGTCGGGGGTCAGGACCCGAGCATGGGGTGGGTGACAGGGTTGGGATGAGGGAGAGGATTGAAGTAGGAGGGCGGCTGAAGGCACAGTCAAAAAAGGTCTTGAGTTGAATGAGGCGAGGGAGGGAGCGAGGCAAAGGGACTGGAATGGAGTTCCAAAGGGTGGAGGCAAAGAGGCTGAAGGCCCTGCCACTGATGGAGGGTGGGTCGGGCAGGAGACATGGAGCAGGCCGGAGCCTGCTGAGCGCAGGGAGCAGACAGTTTGATAGGGGATCAGCAGGTCAGAGATGTAGGAGGGGGCAAGGCCGTGGAGGGCCTTGAAAGTGAGGATGAGGATTTTGAAATCTATCCTCTGAGGGATGGGGAGCGAGTGGACCCGGGCGAGGGTGGGGTGATGGGGTCATGGAGCCTGGTGCGGGAGAGGACATGAGCTGCAGAGTTCTGAATGATCTGCAACTTGTGGAGGGAGGATTTGGGGACCCAACAAGCAGGGAGTTTCTGTAATCGAGCCTTGAGGTGACGAATGCATGTGTGAGGGTTTCAGTGGCCTGAGGGGAACTTCACCCAGAAGGTAATTAGAATGTGCCAGAAGCTGTAGCCAATGCAGAAAATATCAAACTACGTTCCCCACATCAATGCCATGACCCACTCTACCTTCCCCCACCTCCACTCAAGGCCTCCTGGGGGGAAGTGGAGGCTCCTTTGAGGGTTTTTTTTCCCCCAAAAAATGTTTCCGATTTGTTGTCTCAGCGTCTCACGTGGGGGAAGGAATGTGAGTGGATCAAAAGAAGGAGGTGGGGCTGACATGGAAGGCAACCAGACGGGGAGATGGAAAGATGAGATTACTCGAAAGTCTTCGCTGACGTCCTCTGGGGCTCAGTTTATCGGCTGAAATCTTTTATTTTAACGAAATTTACAAATGGCTAATTATCATGAGGATCTACAAATAGACCGACTGTATTTAACCAACCAGGCAGGACTGTCCGAGAGTGACCTAGAGATTGTGCTCAACTACCTTCACACCAAGAGCATTATCAACTTGGTGGAGCTTCAGAAGGTAAAGTGTCCTCACTGTGTGTGTGTATATGGCTTTCTCTCTCTACCTTCCTGCTCTCTCTCTCTCTCTCTTTCTACCTTCACACTCGGTTGATCTGCCCTTCTTTTCCTCTTCCTCTCGGTGTCTCTGACTCGCTTACACAGACACGTTTGCAGGAGTTTATCTCTCCGAACCTGTTGTATAAAATGGCGTCTGTCCTTCAAGCGACGCACACTTTTCCCACGTGGCGGCCTCTCTCTGCGCCTGTGACACCTCCTCACGAGATGTCACTCCTGACCACTCCTGACTCACCGTCTGTCTCACTCACCGTCTCTCTCACACTCACCGTCTCTCACACTCACCGTCTCTCTCACACTCACCGTCTCTCTCACTCACCGTCTGTCTCACTCACCGTCTCTCTCACACTCACCGCCTCTCTCACACTCACCGTCTCTCACACTCACCGTCTCTCTCACTCACCGTCTCTCTCACACTCACCGTCTCTCACACTCACCGTCTCTCTCACTCACCGTCTCTCTCACACTCACCGTCTCTCTCACTCACCGTCTCTCTCACTCACCGTCTCTCTCACACTCACCGTCTCTCTCACTCACCATCTCTCACACTCACCGTCTCTCACACTCACCGTCTCTCTCACTCACCGTCTCTCTCACACTCACCGTCTCTCACACTCACCGTCTCTCTCACTCACCGTCTCTCTCACACTCACCGTCTCTCTCACTCACCGTCTCTCTCACTCACCGTCTCTCTCACACTCACCGTCTCTCTCACTCACCGTCTCTCACACTCACCGTCTCTCACACTCACCGTCTCTCTCACTCACCGTCTCTCTCACACTCACCGTCTCTCTCACTCACCGTCTCTCTCACACTCACCGTCTCTCTCACACTCACCGTCTCTCTCACACTCACCGTCTCTCTCACACTCACCGTCTCTCTCACTCACCGTCTCTCTCACACTCACCGTCTCTCTCACTCACCGTCTCTCACACTCACCGTCTTTCTCACACTCACCGTCTCTCTCACTCACCGTCTCTCTCACACTCACCGTCTCTCTCACACTCACCGTCTCTCACACTCACCGTCTCTCTCACACTCACCGTCTCTCACACTCACCGTCTCTCTCACACTCACCGTCTCTCTCACACTCACCGTCTCTCTCTCACTCACCGTCTCTCTCACACTCACCGTCTCTCTCACACTCACCGTCTCTCTCACACTCACCGTCTCTCTCACTCACCGTCTCTCTCACACTCACCGTCTCTCTCACACTCACCGTCTCTCACACTCACCGTCTCTCACACTCACCGTCTCTCTCACACTCACCGTCTCTCACACTCACCGTCTCTCTCACACTCACCGTCTCTCTCTCACTCACCGTCTCTCTCACACTCACCGTCTCTCTCACACTCACCGTCTCTCTCACACTCACCGTCTCTCTCACTCACCGTCTCTCTCACACTCACCGTCTCTCTCACACTCACCGTCTCTCTCACTCACCGTCTCTCTCACTCACCGTCTCTCTCACACTCACCGTCTCTCACACTCACCGTCTCTCTCACTCACCGTCTCTCTCACTCACCGTCTCTCTCACACTCACCGTCTCTCTCACACTCACCGTCTCTCACACACTCACCGTCTCTCTCACACTCACCGTCTCTCACACTCACCGTCTCTCTCACTCACCGTCTCTCTCACACTCACCGTCTCTCTCACACTCACCGTCTCTCTCACACTCACCGTCTCTCTCACACTCACCGTCTCTCACTCACCGTCTCTCTCACACTCACCGTCTCTCTCACACTCACCGTCTCTCTCACACTCACCGTCTCTCACACACTCACCGTCTCTCTCACTCACCGTCTCTCTCACACTCACCGTCTCTCTCACTCACCGTCTCTCTCACACTCACCGTCTCTCTCACACTCACCGTCTCTCTCACACTCACCGTCTCTCTCACTCACCGTCTCTCTCACACTCACCGTCTCTCTCACACTCACCGTCTCTCACACTCACCGTCTCTCTCACACTCACCGTCTCTCTCACTCACCGTCTCTCACACTCACCGTCTCTCTCACTCACCGTCTCTCTCACACTCACCGTCTCTCTCACACTCACCGTCTCTCACACTCACCGTCTCTCTCACTCACCGTCTCTCTCACTCACCGTCTCTCACACTCACCGTCTCTCTCACTACTCTCTCACACTCACCGTCTCTCTCACACTCACCGTCTCTCTCACACTCACCGTCTCTCTCACTCACCGTCTCTCTCACACTCACCGTCTCTCTCACACTCACCGTCTCTCTCACACTCACCGTCTCTCTCACACTCACCGTCTCTCTCACACTCACCGTCTCTCTCACTCACCGTCTCTCTCACTCACCGTCTCTCTCACACTCACCGTCTCTCACACTCACCGTCTCTCTCACACTCACCGTCTCTCTCACACTCACCGTCTCTCTCACACTCACCGTCTCTCTCACACTCACCGTCTCTCACACTCACCGTCTCTCTCACACTCACCGTCTCTCTCACTCACCGTCTCTCACACTCACCGTCTCTCTCACACTCACCGTCTCTCTCACACTCACCGTCTCTCTCACTCACCGTCTCTCTCACACTCACCGTCTCTCACACTCACCGTCTCTCTCACTCACCGTCTCTCTCACTCACCGTCTCTCTCACACTCACCGTCTCTCTCACACTCACCGTCTCTCTCACACTCACCGTCTCTCACACTCACCGTCTCTCTCACTCACCGTCTCTCACTCACCGTCTCTCTCACACTCACCGTCTCTCACACTCACCGTCTCTCTACACTCACCGTCTCTCTCACTCACCGTCTCTCTCACACTCACCGTCTCTCTCACTCACCGTCTCTCTCACACTCACCGTCTCTCTCACTCACCGTCTCTCTCACACTCACCGTCTCTCACACTCACCGTCTCTCTCATACTCACCGTCTCTCTCACACTCACCGTCTCTCTCACACTCACCGTCTCTCTCACACTCACCGTCTCTCTCACTCACCGTCTCTCTCACACTCACCGTCTCTCTCACACTCACCGTCTCTCTCACACTCACCGTCTCTCTCACACTCACCGTCTCTCTCACTCACCGTCTCTCTCACACTCACCGTCTCTCCCGTCTCTCACTCACCGTCTCTCTCACACTCACCGTCTCTCTCACACTCACCGTCTCTCTCACACTCACCGTCTCTCACACTCACCGTCTCTCACACTCACCGTCTCTCTCACTCACCGTCTCTCTCACTCACCGTCTCTCTCACACTCACCGTCTCTCTCACTCACCGTCTCTCTCACACTCACCGTCTCTCACACTCACCGTCTCTCTCACTCACCGTCTCTCTCACTCACCGTCTCTCTCACACTCACCGTCTCTCTCACACTCACCGTCTCTCTCACACTCACCGTCTCACCCCTCTCTTGCCTCCTTCAAGACCCTCCTCTTCGACTGTGCCTTCGTTCACCCTCCTATTCCCTACCCTCACCACCCTCCACCCCTCCTGATCACTACCACCAACTCGGGTGCGGATCCCTGACTGGCCAGCGCCTTGGGAAGCCCTCCTGACGTGAAAGGCGCTGTGTAAATGTCAGTTGTTTTTGTGTTAATACTGTGACAGTCTGTGACAGGCTGCCTGGCCTGAAGGGTGCTATTCAGCTGTTTTTGTTGTCGTTGTTCCTGTGAGGCCAGGCCTGTGTGACTCTCTCTCTCGCCTGTAGATATGGAGCCATTGCAGTTATGCTGAAAAAGATGGAGAGCAAGGAGCAGTTTGCGATCCCCAGCCCAGGGTTTGCAGTTTGGGATAAGCTGGCGTTTTAATAAACAATTCTAAACCTTCTCCCGCTTGTCTTTGTGTTCAGGACATCCTCCCAATGGGAAAGGCACAATACAAATGTAATTTTGTTGTTGTTGTTGTCACTGCCTGG